>NC_056735.1:485433894-485496394 GCF_019279795.1 Protopterus annectens
CTTCATCAACCTTCATGGCTTCACCCAAGTTATTCAAACTGCAACCAGAGTAAACAAAACCTCCAAAAGGCATATTATCCTTGACTGGATGTTAACTAACAAACCTTCCCACTTTCATCAATCTGTCTGTGAATCTGACAGCTTCAGTGATCACCTTCCAACCTAACTGCTTAGTCAATGTATTAACCCTCTCAAACGTGCTATCTTTAGACAAGTCCAAAACAAAAAACATTTCAATCCTCAAACCTTCATCTCTACCCTCCAACTCTCTGTAACCAGTGTCCTCTATAGACTTTGCCATTAGTTGCTGCTTTAAATTATTTCCACTACACTTTTCTCAACATACTAAACAAACTTAAACAAGCTAGCACCATCTAGATCTATAAGAACAAAGTCAAATTATGCCCCATGGCTAACTAAGTACTACTTAAACTCAGAAATAAAACCTGGGACCAATGGCATACAGATCTCAGATAAACAATGAGTCATTCCAACAACTTAGAAAGATAGGGAAAAAGCATATTAAACAAGACAAAAAATACTACTACAATGACATTCAACTAAAACATCAGAACAACCCACAAAACTTCTGGTCAACAGTTAAAAAAACTCCCCCAGCCTCCGCAATCATCAACACCAGCCTCATCATCTGCAAATAATTTACATAGTACTGCAACACAATTTAACAAATACTTCATTGAAACCATACTATCACTTTCAAAAAACAACTACTGTACTCCGTTAACCATTCCTTTAGCATCCATTGAGCATGATAATTCCTTCTCCATTAATCCTGTTCCAACTAATACCATAAAAAGGCTTAAAAATTAAACCTGCAGCCATAGCAGCTAACAACTCACCAACAGAGTACCTTAAACTAGCAGCTGATGCCATCTACTACCCTATCTCCATACTCATCAATCCCTCAATCTCAGAACAACAAGTTCCACTTATTTGGAAAAATCTCATACATAATCCCACTATACAAAGGAGGTAACTCAACTGAACTCTCCAATTACAGGCCTATACCTATTTTATCTCCACTATCCATAATATTAGAAAAATGCATTCACTCACAACTTTTGTGCTATTTCTTATCTAACTATGTACTAGCCATCTCCCAGCATGGATTTAGGCCTAACCATAGCACAACTACTGCCCTCCTGAGTTTTACTAATACCATCAGTCAGTATAGGAATTAAGGTAAACTAGTATCTCTTCCATTTTTCTAGATCTCTCTAAAGCTTTTGACTGTCTCCCACCAGAAATTACAAACAGTACTCTCTGAAGTAAAACTCAGCCACTCTTCCCTTGCATTGTTCCTTAGTTATCTAGCTGGTCAACAGCAAGCTGTCAGATAGCAACAAGACTCTCTACTCCCTGTTAATTTGGGGGTCCCACAAGGATCAATCCCAGGACCCTTTCTCTTCAGCATTTTTACTAATAATCTTCACACTGCCAACTACCTTGCCTCCCTTGTCCAATATGCAGACGACTCTACTCTTTCAAATCCCAGTCTACAACAACTTAAACATATAACACAACAGTCCTTCTCTGCAGTGGAATCATGGCTCTTTAACTCTCAGCTAATTCTTAACCCAAACAAAACCAAACTAATGTTTTTTTCAAAACACTAAAACCATAGATTCCTCCTCCTGCTTTTTACATCACTTCCTCAAATAATACTATTATAACTACAGTATCCCAAACAAAATTTATATCATAATCGACAATAACATGAAATCTGACATTCATATATCTCAAACTATAAAGAAGGTACCATATTTCTCCATACATAAGACCTAACCAGAGAATAAGGCCTAGCATGGTTTTCCAGGGTGATCATGATATAACCCTATCCCAAAAATAAGCCCCAGTTAAGACTGTCAACAACACACAACAGACATGTAGAATTATAAAATAATATTACTGACACCTGTTGACTGAGGTTATCATACTATGGTCATCATTTTCGGACCATTCGGACACCCAACTTCTTCTCTTTGCAGAACGTCGTAAAATTCTTTCCCTGGGAGTCATCCACAATTCTTACTGTAACCCTAATCCTCACTTACACTTGATGGTTGAAATCCTTGGCCAATAAACACTGGCAAGTGTACTTTGATTGGTCAAAGTACAGACAATGCACATAAAACATGCGCACTTGATAACGAACGGCTGTGGTTGTGTCTTCTTAACCATTGCCATTTTGTGTTGCCACTCCTGTCTCAAAAGTCTTCAATTAACCCCCCCATCTAGACAAGATGAGTGCAAAAAGAAAGAGCTATTCTGTTGAGTACAAGAAAGGAATCATGGAGGACTTCCAGGGAAAGAATCTGATGGCTTTTTGCAAAGAGAAGAAGGTGGATTTCCTAATGGTCCAAAAATGGCATACAGCGTACGATAACCTCAGTCAACAGACCGACGAGGGAAATGCTAAGAAGTGGAAGTGTGGATCAGGTTGGCAACCATTATTTCCAGAGCTGGAAGACATAATCTGTGAATGGATTGCTAACAGGAGAGCAAAGGCTCTGGTTGTGCACAGGGATGATATTCAAGCATTTGCCCTTGCAATGGCACCACAGTTAGAAATATCCCCAGAAGAATTAAAAGAATCACAACATTGGCTGGATGGCTTCCTTCAGAGATATCAACTGTTTCTAAGATCATCAACAAAACTGTTCAAGCTGAAAGATATTGAAGTTATTAAACTTGCACTTGCATTCAAGTCCTTTGTTGATGGCATCGACTTTTCTAAATACCAACTCTCCAACATGATTGCTATGGATGAAACTGCAGTGTTTATGGGCCAAGGATCTCAAACAATTGATCAGAGGGGTGCCTCATCAATCTACATTCCCTCCACTGGTTACGAAAGTGCACATGTTACCTGTATTTGGCAATTCATCTAGATGGAAAGGAAATCCCACCTCTAATCATTAGTAAGGGCAAGAAATATAAGATGGAATGTGTTTCAGGCATTTACATTCTTGAAACTGAAAAAGCCTGGTGCACACAAGCAGTTATAAGGAATTGGGTCGATGTAATGCCACCACTTGTTTTGCGAGGTGGCGAAAGAGGTCTGCTAGTCTGGTTTTCAGCCAGTACTCACCGTGCTAAAGACATGAAGAAATTCCTTGCATGGAGAAGAATAGATTAAATAATGATTCTCCAGATACTTGATATTGCAATAAACAAGCCATTCAAGGACCATTTGCGCATGGAACTCAATGACTACATTGAAAATAGAATGGAAAGAAATCAGCATGGAAACTTTGTGAAGCCTAGCTAACAAGAGGTTGTGACTTAGGTGAAAAAATCATGGGATAAAATTACTGACAGCTGTGTTGCAAATGCACTATGAGCAGGCTACTTGGACAAGCAGTGTCCATTTAAGGAGAGCTTTATTGCTAGGCATGACAAATTGGGGCCAATGGTTCTACAGGAAATGGAGTCGCAAGAAATTCAGGCCAGAATTCGGGGGTTGGAGACTTATGACAATGTTCCAGAAGAAGATGACATGACTGTATTTGAATAACTTTTCCGTTATCAGAGTAACAGAATGGATTGCTTCTGCTTTCAGCTGCTAACAAGCTGTTGTCAATTGTTTTTACTGTATTGTATTAAGGTAATGTTTCATTATCAAGGGGTAATTACAAAGTAAGGCCACTAGTTTCCAGACTTAATTTTTATGATCTTCCATCATTCTTCTCTTATGGTTTGGGTAAGGAATAAAGAAAGCATCTCCACTCAAAAAGTGTCAGTTATTCACCTGTTTTATTCCCTTCCTCCAATACACATGTATTGAGATTTTTCTGCACTTTCTGTTAAGCATGAAATATTGCACTGTCAAAGCCAAGGTGTAGATATTCTGAAGCTGAAATGTTTGTTGCACTGTTTATGTAGAATTCTCACACAACTATTAACGCGTTACCTAGAACTGTTGCCCAGTAACAGAAAAGTACCAAATGAATCTCAATTTGTGTACATGAATAAATGTCGATTTTTGTACATGAATAAATGAATAAATGTAGATTGTTGTATGGGGGGGGGGTAAATAAGGCATCCATTGATAATAAACCCTAGTGTGTATTTCAGTGGGAGAAAAACTATAAGACCTGGACTTATTTTTGGGGAAATACGGTACATATCAAACTAGGTACCCTATATAGAAGCAAACCATTCCTAACCAACACTACAAAAGTGGCCATTGCTGAAACCCACCTACTCTCTACACTTCTATATGCCTCACCCATATTTACCAATCTAAAGAAGAAAACTAGAAGCCTGCTATAACAGAATAGCCAAATTTTCCATAGACTGCCCATACAGATCCCACCACTGCTTAGCTTTGAAACAACTTACCTGGTTAGAACTTACCTCATCACTTATCTTATACCCAGCTCTCAATAGCCCATAGACTACTACACCAAACTGAAACAAAGGTTGTCTAAAAAACTTACTACTAGCTTATTCTAATAACAGCATCTTACAATCCTCTAATAAATCTCTCCTACAAATATCCAAATCTAATAATAGTGCTGCTGACACTCTTTACTCGTATCAAATAGCCAAAAGCTGGAACACACTCCCTCAAACAATCAGAACTGCAATTAACTTTGCCCACTTCAAAAAATACTCAAAAGCTACCTATTTAAGAATTGGATCTGCCCATGCTCTAGCCCTGGCTAACTCACATTGCTTCTTCCATGTTTTTCTATCCTACTACTACTATCATAGTATTATCTGCTCTCCACCTAACCCTTAAATGTTTTACTCTTATTCTTAACTCCTGACCATCTGTTCTTCTATATTAATTGGTCTTCTACTTCATTTCTCATTTTCCTTTTTTGTCTATACTCATTAGCGTCTCCCCAGTATTTCCTAACTACCTTACACCTCTTTCTCTGTCTTTCTCTCCTCTGTAAGTATCCCTCCTGGCCCATCATTAGTCATTCGGGACCTCAGGTACTCTTTAAAGTGAGATACACTAACAATTGCATTTTCAAAGTTGTACTTGAACCATTTTTTTGTAAATCTAATAATACCCTTGAGCTATCTTGTTGGGATTGTAACTATTTTTGTAATTTGTGTAACTAAATATATTGCTATGCATTCAAGTAATTTTGCTTTACTTTATATCCGTGAAGTTTTGCTTTGCTTTAATTTATGTCTGTGTAATTTTGCTTCACCTTTCTTTATAGCTATGTAATTTTGCTTTTGTCAGTGGAGCTTTTCTCCCAGGACCTCCACTAAAAATGGGTTTATGCCCTGTTGGACTTTTCCGGTAAACAGATGTAAAATAAATAAATATATAAATACTGGCAATATTTTTGCCATTAGGAGTACTTTTATGTGAGAGCTTTGCCTCCACTGACATTGTGTAAATTCATCTCTCACATACCATATCAGTTTGTTTGAGAATTAACTGGTTGTCAGTAAACATGAGACAATTTCTACATTTCCTCAGGATGCCCATATCCACCAAGCTCCTAACGGAGATGGTGGGAAAGTTCATATCCATGGCAACAGAACCTTTTTGTTGATTAGATAGTTGGAGTGAGAATATCAAGCAGTGTCAGGAGTATCTGGTTTGCAACTCTGAGGACAGTGCTTGTCACTGCAAACTAGTTGTGCTGTGTGAAACTAGGTATTGGTGAAATATCAATCGTGCTTTTACAAGAAATATGTCACTCAAGGTGTCAGTGTCTATACAGGGCACTGCCAAACACTTGAGGAGAAACTAATAAGTAGACCCTGAAAATTTAAGGATGACGTATTTAGACAGATATTCTGCAATTAGAAACAAATCAAGCAGTACTTACTAAAAACAAAGAATTAGCTGGTCAAGAATGATGAGAATCGTGTGAATGGTTACTACTACTACTAGTGCTGGTCTTACCACACAGCTTCACTCTGCTGGGATACTATGCTCCTTTGCTTCTTCTCTCACCAGAAGCAAAACATTAACACCTATCCCACATTGAGAAGCAGGCCACAGCCTCTTTGGTGATCCACAGTCTTGTCCCAGATGATGCAAGGGTCTTTTAGGCTGCTTGTAGCTTTTTCTTGTAGATACCTTGAATTAGCAACCAGACCAATTGGGAACGTCAGGCATAGACACTCACTGTCCAACCAGAAACAGTCAGGAATCACTGCACTCTGTTCCCTCTCTCACCAGGAGCAGAATATAAGCACAAATTCTAAGCTGTCACCTGTGAAGCAGCTATTGGGTTTTCCGGTGATCTGCACTCCAGGAAATAATGTCCCTGTGCTCCTTCTCTCACCAAGAGAAAAGACGCACTAATCCCAAGATGACTACTGAGAGGCAGAATGTCGGCCCTCCAATAATTGGTGGTCTTGCAATACATGTTGCAGATTTTAAAGATAGGATATTAACCATCTTTTTCTATCTTAAGCACTGCAATGTGCACTAAGCAGTTATATATGAAAGAGGGGGTAACTTAAGCTTTAGCTGTCTAAGTGGAGAGCCGCTCATTTTAAAAGAGAAAGAAAGATTGAAAAGGGGTGGGCACTTTGCATTCTGGTTCTGTGGAATACAGAGAGATGGCCAATACATTTAAATAGTTGAAGGGGATAGATTTCACAAAATGTTAATTTTTTGCTTACTCACAATGGCCAATGAAAGGGGAGAGGGAAGGAGATATGTGGTCAAATTAATGTAAGGGGAGGCAACTAGAAATAAGGTTGATTTTAGGAACACAACTGCACCAGAGTAAGGTGTGGAAAAAATTTCTGTGACTCACAAGAGACAGCTGTGGTCCCTTTCCTAGTTTTAATATCCAATGCAAAGCAGAATAAAAGTAAATCACAGTGTAAAGAAAACAACTCACAACATATAAAACAGAAGGCAATAAAGTAATACAAAGTACAAGAAAGCAAAAAGCAAACTAACCTTTCCCTCATAGTAAGCTGTAGTAGAGTCTGGGAGGTAGTTAGTCCTTTATGGTTGCGCCTGTTAATAGGTAGGGTAGGGCAGCCACCTATTTAATGGGTGTCTAGCTTATAATTGACAGGGTTTTGTTGGGTCTGGAATTCCTGTAGCAGAGTGCTCTGGAGGGTGTTTTGTTAAGAATTTTGCTGCTGTTCTTGTCTCCATATTTCATCATTATAAAACCACTAAGGCAATGAAAGCAGTTTGTAAAACATTTATGTTCCAAATAGACAGCAGCACATTTAAACTATACTAATTATAAGCTTTGACAAACTCTAACACAGCAGAAGCACTGACTTCTGTCTACAAGAAACAAAGAAGAAAAAAGGTTTTGGAATATTCTTTCCAATCATAATTGACAACCTTGATTGACAATAGAAATATGCAATTATTACTAAGAAACTGTTGGTCAGCAAATGTTCACATACACTTGTACTTTCACAGGACCTCATTAGCATTGTTGCAAAGACAAAGCTTTATTCAGTCACAAGACCTGTAACCAAACAATGCCAGGCTATAGAGATATATGATTTATGTTTCTAATTGTTTTATTCAAGTACTCAGTGTTCATGTCTTTCACAACAAAACAGTATTGTAAGCTTATGCAGATCACAGCATGATCATCTTTCTGGTCTGAAATACAGAAACCCATTTCATCAGCTGTAGTGTTTGAAATAATTCTACTAGGGAAAATCCATCCTGTCATGTATATTTTTTAATATTTCAATATAGGTCCCGTTAAGTTTGAGAAACAGAAAAGTATTCCTAGGTCAGGAAAGATATGCTACAAGAGTACTAAGAATTGGGAAACACATTTCTAGTAGGACTGGTTAAAGAAGGAGGAAGAGGAGAGGATGGCTCTTAAACCTGAGCATTTGACTCTGGGAGTTATGGTTGGGAGCTGGAGAAGTTTGGTAAAGTCTTTCTTCTTCGTATGAGCTTCAGCAGCAATACACTGGTTCATTTTAACTGAAATTTCATCAGCATTTCAACTGTTACAGTGGTAAGATACTGCTTTGAACTTTTTTCCTAGAAATTGTGCCTATTGACTTTTGTCCAGTACCCCCGAGTTAGTCTTTCTACACACCTGTGTCAGCACAACTTCCATTATCAATGTTAACTTGAAATCTTCAGTAAAGAACTGTGTTGCACTTGAAATTAGCCTGAGGGAAACTCATGGGATAGACTGTTATTTTGTTCCTGTTTGTTCAGTTTTGACTTGACAAAAACAGGTACTGTATACTCTTGCCCATTGCTTATTGTTGCAAATTTGCTACTGTGAAGGTAAGAGCCACAATCGTGGCTTTTAACACAAAAGAGAGAAATTAAGAGAACTGTCCTGAAATGTATTCCTATCATTTTGTAAAGACTTTTTTCTTTTGCAGTTTCCACTAGCATGTATTTAGGGTGTTCTGTTTTCTTATATTGCAGTCAAGACAGCAGCTTGGATAGACAGATGCTTAGGTTGGCAGAGACAAAGGTAAACTTTTTTTATTTTCATGCATTTGTCACCAAGGGAAGAGTACAGATCTAACAGTGTTTCACTCCAGAAGTATGAAAAAGATATTTGTTCACATTTGAACTATATTTAATTTAACTAACAAACAGAACAGATCCTCTCATGAACTGATATTAGTGGTGGCAATTACCACTTCTGTGCTAAATATAATTTCTGTTGTTTTTTTATATGTTCTTACACAGGCCAGTATTACTTCATTTTACTCCCACTCAATAAACTTCTTTTTAAGCCGATGCAAGTGTCACCTACATCTGTTTTTTTCTACCATATGTGTGTGCCATATACACACACACACACACACACACACACACATATATATATATATATATATATATACATATGTGTGTGTAAAATGACTAAATTACAGCAAAAAATGATTGAAACTCAACCCATCCAAACTCCAAGGTTCCAGCAGGAGTAGATGTCCCAGTGTCATCTTACAATTAACTTCCAGATGTTATTTATTTTGGGTCCAGAAGGGGAGCAAGTCCAATGTATTACCTTCAACCACCCAAAGCTTGATCTCTTATGCTTCAATCACTTTTGTTTTGATGACTTGAAGGAAAGGTATATCTATATAAATATATTATATTGTATTATATTATATAGATATGCAATATACACATACAAAGATATATATATATATATATATATATATATATTTATAGAGAGAGAGAGAGATTAATTGATTGGATGATTGATTTACTTTTAAGGGAAATGAACTATAAGGTCCTTTTTTAGTCATGACCAGTTACAAAAAGGCAATAAAAAACTAGATCAATGTGAAGAACAGTGCACAACATAATTGCAGAAATCACAGTTAACTCTTTATACCATTTTCACAGAAATACATATTACCATTGTAGCACAACTTCAGAAGGAAATTTCTCCTACTGTGTTCCAGGGTGGCACCTTTCTATTTGCTCTGTAATCTGTATAGAAGTCAAATACTGAAGCAGGAACAGAACATTTCTTGTATCTTGTCTTATGCTCTTTGTATATTTTTCCTCTCCTTCTTTCTAACCAAAAGAAACATTACTACCTTTTCATTCCTAAGATTCCATTTCATTTATATGCCTACCTGAGATCACAACTAGTATGTACACTGCACTGCTTTTGGTAGATATGTACATTATAATACATACAGTAGCAACTGATGGCTATTTCATTGTTACCATCCCGTTTAACACTAGCAGTCAGTGTATATTTTATACACACATTAGATATCAAATCAGGAATGCAACACAACCAGAGTATGTGTTTTCTATGTCTGTGTATAGTTTTAACGAAGTACAAGTTGGCTGTTAGAGTACACTGATGTCATTAAGATTGCTCAGACAACTAGTAAGTCTCAGATAGTCTGTATAAATTAAACTTCAAGTGATATTTTTATTGTGCAACAAATTTGCTTTTTCACTTATTAATATGGGCACTTTCTACACATTTTGCACTTTGGCTAGAGACTGACCTCATCTTTAAGATTAGGAACCACTTCACAGGCACTTCCCACCCAAGACTGTGCATTGAGGCTTTCCCTTGCAGACTGATAGGACAGCGAAGGTAAGCAGTCATTCTGTGTCCATTTTATTACACAGCAATCACACTTGTGTTACATAAAGCCCATAGTTAACAGCAAGACTTCTATGACCTTGTAAACTTTTCTTTTCTTCTTTTTTTTTCCCGACAGCTCTGAACATTTTTTTGCTATTGGGGAAATTCACAATCGTGCCACAATCTCAGTGTGGTACTCAATTATTTACCTCACAGTCATGTTTTCTAAAATGGCTAAACTTCTAAGCCATTTCTCCATTACTTTGTATTGGAGTTGAGTGCTTGGAAATGTATCTATGATATGACAATCCCTGAGGAAGACGGTACAGTTGTTTGAGGTATTCATTATAATAGATTTTGAATGCTCTGTTAGTAAGAAGTAGTGCTGCCCTGTGAACTACTCTGCAGGTAAACTTTTCAGGTTTACAAAAACTCTTTGTAAGAGACAGCCTAAACCCATGAAACTTGGACAACTGGATGGGAAAAAGGAAATTCATACCTGGTGTGGCACCTATGTCTCTAATGGACACAGGCAAACCTGTAAATGGTTCATCTCCCAGGTCCCTGATTGTAAATATTTAATCTCCCTAGCCCTTGGTTACACTTATCAAGGGCACCAGAACTTGTCAAAGATTTGGGATACATGGCTAGGGTTAAAAATGCCCTCATGGTTGTTAGTCTAGTACACACATATGAAGCTATGGACTTGGGTGCATACCTGTCAACCTCTTAGTGCAAGAAATCTGGACAAAGGCTGTCAAAATGGGGGTGGGGGACAATGGGCCAAAAATAGGGACATATTTTAAATATTGCGCTTGTAAACTTAGAAAGTTGCTAGAGTAACAGGGTTTGCTTCAGCATACATTTTGTGAAGGATATGAGGTCTGAAATTGAAATGTATGTCATTATTTACTGACATAAATCCTCAGATCATCACAGTGATTTACCAGAATAATACAAATTTTATGTGGAACAGACCAAAAATATGAGCCAAAAATCTGGACATTCTGTAAAAATCTGGGCAGTTGAGAGGTATGCTTGGGTGGGTTCATTTGGATCCCTCCATTTTCTCCACTGTGTGAGAGAGCTCATTTTTTGAGAGGCTTTTTATTTTTGGCTTTTATGTTAAAAGAAAAAATCACTCTGAACAAATTTCAAAAACAAGAATCCGTGCAGAGAACAAATTCCTCCCATGGATCCCTTCACTGCCTTTTGTGTTTCATGCCTTCATATGATACCAACAGGTACATAATCCAGTCTCACTGGGACTGGACTTTAGTCTGGAAAAACAAATGGCTCATTAATCAGAAAAAGCATACAAAATAACATTTATAGGTTATAAATCAGCTAGAATAACAGGATTTGTGTTAGTGTGCATTTTTCTAATGAATATGAAGTCTGATACTCAAATGTCTGTCATTATTTAGCCCAGAGGAGGCAAACGTGTTGTTCTTCTCTGTTGTCTTTTGCTAGGGCTATGGCAGAAATTTGATGGCCAGTTAAAGAGAGGCCAGATAAGAGGGGGTCTATTGTAGTTTTAAAAAACTCCATTAAGACATTGGGCCCGATTTACGAAAGCTTGCACGGAGTTGTAGAGTAAGACGTAAGACAGCCAATATGTCTGCCGAGCGATCCAGCAACAGCCGGTAGGGGCGTGCATGAGAGCTTCTAAAGCTACTCTTGCACAGACAATGTCATGGTATGCAAATTACCTCATTTGCTTGCCGAAAGCTATGCAAATGAGGTAAATTTGCAATCCAGGAAACACTAACCTGTCCATGGAAGAGTAGTGTTATCTGCAGAAATGTACTCCGTTGGTAACGGAGTACCGTTCTGCAAATAGCTAAACGGAGCTATGACAGCTCCAAATAAAGGATGCATGCAGTTGAGGAAGCATGCCATTCACCAAATATAAGGCCATTGGCATTTATAAATGTTTAAAATTATTAAAGTCTAACTTTTTCCCCCCGATCTCCGATGTTTAAGCATAGCGTAGCACCGCGCAAACGTGTGGTGCTTTAAAAAAACAGAAAATAATTTAAAAAGAGTCAAAAATAGCCAATTTCACTAAAAAGCTTATCCTGCCATGCAGGTGAATGGCAGGCTGAAGACAACATGGCCACTGAGTAGTGGTTGCTAAGGGGGGGAAGCTCAGTGTGAGAGATGTAACCATGCATTAGTAGGCAATCCTATGCAAATGAGGATAATGATAGTGAATCCCAATTTTCCCCAGCATGTGAGCCATGTCCCAAGAGTGTAAGTGTAGGAGCAGGGGGAGTAGTAGAGTAGAATATAGGTAACATCATGAGGGGGGTGTGTCAGAAAGGCTGTAAGCTTATTGGAGCACAGTGTCTTGTGTTTGCCCTGAGTTGCTCAGGATTGCAAGAGGCATGTCCTTTTTGAAAACCAGAAACCAAAGGCATACGCCGTGAATATATCTGAAATTTCTTGCAAACGTTCACACAGCATCTGCGCTTGTTTGCGCGGCACTGCCCTGGGCGGGAAAAGGAAGGAAAAGAAGTAGTAGGAAGTTAACCAAGGAGAGCTAGCAGAGTTGCCAGGTGAAATATATCAGAATCAGCCAATTACACAGGTAGCAGACTAGCTCAGCCCAGCACTTTAAACTCTGCAAACAGCATTATTCCCTGTTTTTTGCCAAGAACTCTGCAACACTGCAGTATACAAAGAGGGAAAGCTTAAAAACTTTAAATGTTAGGGGCTGCTCTTGCTATCATAGACCAACATGTGCAAGGTGCTGAGGGTGGTGATGTTGTGAATGCTGCTGAGCAACCCACAGTGAGGAGATGGAGAAAAGTGTATAGACCCAGGGTAACCTACCAGGGGCTACATGAGCTGGAGGTAGTGGAGCGCTATAGGGTGGACAGAGACTTCCTGCAGCAAATTGTTGAGCTGTGCCGGCCATGCCTCACACACACAACCAACAGAGGGGAACACATCCCAGTGGATGTCAAGGTATGTATTCGCCTAAGAATACTAGCTACAGGTACCTTCCAGAGACCAACTGGTGATATGATGGGGATTTCACAGGCATCAGCATCTAGGGTACTGCACCAATTCCTGGATGCCATGTCAGTACATCAGTGAGCATGTATATTTCTCCAATTCCCGTGAGGCATTGGCCGGAAATATGCGTCTTTTCCACCAAATAGCAGAATACCTTGAGGTAGTGGGTGCAATAGACTGCATGCAAATACACATCAAAGCACCACCCGGTGAGCAGGTAGGGTCTACATCAACCGCAAGGGCTTCCCCTCCATCAACTGCCAGGTCATGTGCGATGCCCAGGGCATAATAATGAATGTGTGTGCTGGCTGCCCTGAAGGTATCACGATTCTCACATCTGGCATCTGATGCAGCTGTACTAGAGATTTGCCATTGGGGACATGCCTGACGGTCACCTAGTGGGGGATGCTGGATATGCACTGGAGCCGTGGCTGATGACACCCACCAGAAATGTACACACACCCGAACAAGAACTCCATAATGAGGCACACACACAAACAAGAAACATTATTGAGCGTGTGTCTGGGATGCTCAAGTCATGGTTCTGGTGCCTGGACGCATCTGGTGGAGCCTTGTAGTACTCATCAACTACATGTACCCAAATTGTCATGGGTATGTGCCATGCTACACAATATAATCCTGCGAAAACAGCTGCAGCAGGAACAGCATGGGGAAGGGCCAGACAGCCCCCCACCATTGCCAAGACCTGCACAGGCACAGTGTGACTCAGAGGAGGAACAACCTGAGCCTGCACAAGTAGGCAGAAGGAGGAGTGCCCAGTATGCCCTGGCCTTGCCAAAGAGGCAATGCATAGCACATACACTGACTCAGTAGGAACCCTGGAAATTACACCTCTCTCTGACTCGCACATACAGTAAAGGGATGCCTAACTTAACACTACCTGTTTTCAAACATGTACAGGGAGTGTACTATGTGCATCCGATATAGGCAGCCCTGCAGCACCACCTGAGGCATGAGTGCCCTATTTTAAGCAATATAAAGCACTGCTAAACACATTTTACCAGTATTGAGCATATTTAAATACAATTGCGCGTAGCTGCGCACAGTGCTAACCAGCGCAATATCAGGCAACGTTGAGCAATGTTGGGTAAACATGCTCACACCTGCTTTACTGTTCCTTAAGCAGTCTGGTCTACCCATCCGTAAAATAAAAGCAGTGACAGGGCTTGAACTCAGGATACTGTGCACTATAGGCACAGTACTGAACCACTAAGCCATGACAGCATTTCACTGACACAGACACAACTTAACTCACTCACACATACCAGTTGGGGGGGGTCACATACCTAACAGTCACAGCCAGCAGGACAAATGTAGACAAACGCAAACACAAACAAATGCTGTATCATGCCCTCTGAAGAGGCATATGAGTAACTTCCCCTCAGGCCTATGCAGACAGATAACAGCAGGCCAGGCAGTGTGATGTGGGTTGGGTAGGCTATGAAGTCACAAACTAATATGCGTGTAATTGGAAGCTAAGGTCTGTAGTGCAGAAGTATGCCTCAAGCCAGTACGATAGGCAACAGTACAGACTGAAATGGAGTACCTGACATAGCATTGCAGGCCTAGCAAATATGTATAAGTGTCAGGTGAACCCTTCATCCTATGTACACCCACAGTAACAATCAGGTGTGTCCCCCGGGTAGAAATGTACAAATAATAGCTGCCCCCACTGTATGTAGAATGACTCATGGAAGCCCTGCAGGCACACTGTGCTAACTGTCGATGTACAATACAAAGGTGAGCCCTGAAGTATAAAACAACTTGATTTTCACACACATTGTATATATGCTCATACTGGGCATGCTCACACACTTAGGCCATGTCTGAGTACAGCAGTGCACATATCTGGCAGTTGCAGTTCTTGCTTCAGACACTTGTCACTATTCACCAATCCTGCCTTCTGCACACACTGATATGAAAACAGACCCATATACTATATTGGACACCTGTCATAATCAAACTATGTACTCCAAGTACTTAAGTTGTTCAAAGAAAGTGAAAAACCAAAGATCATCAATAATTCTACGATCAGTATCATCAAGAAACAATGATGGTCAAAGAGTCCATAGAGAACCATGAAGCTTTCTTTCGCTATGTCATAAATATCAGTGTAAACTCATACATGTTCTGAGTCATTGCAAACTGTAAATGAATATATGTACATGACTGATATTGCCAACATCTTGTCAGACAGGTTCATACATATTTACCCCCTTCTCACTGACTAAAGGGCCCATTATCATACCTGGAGATTGTGAAAATCCAAAAATCACATATACAATGGTTAAACAGCTCTTTCCAAACCTAAATACACTGCGTGTATGGGATAACATGGTTTCCCTGGCTGTGTCATATGTGAACTCCAAAACAAACAGACCCTGCACCTGAACAGTCTGTTGAGACTCACCATCTGTACAGGATATGAAACTGTTGAATGGGTTACAGCAACATTTGGCATACTCCAAGAGTGTTGGTGCACAACAGACCATGGGAACTATTGTCTTATAAGCCTAATAAGCCTGATGTGCAAGGCCATGGAGTCCATCATTATGGAAGTCATAAACAGAGCTATTGAGAGCCTACAAACACCCAACCCTACCCATTTTGGTTTGGTCAGGGGCAGATCATGGTTCCTAAACCTGCTAGACAGTTTTCAAGGCAGTTACCCAGGACATGCATCAGTGAAATGAGCCACACACGGCCTACATAGACCTTGAAAAGCCCTTTTCCAACATCCCACACATGTCGTATCCACAAAATCAACAACCTGTGCATAAACATGTATGTCATCTGATGGATTGTCAACTGGGGCACAGATAGATCCTACAAGGTAAGAATTGTGGTCTCCTGATTAAGCTGGTAACAACTGCTGTCCTCCATGGCTCAGTCCTGGGACCCCTCCTGTCTGGTGTATACTTTTCAGAAATACAGTCAAACACGAGGGCTATGTTTAACAAGGTTTGTGGATGGCAGCAAAAAGGTTGTCATAATCGATGTTTGGGACAAAAAAGACATCCTTAAAAAGGGTCTCAGTCAGACAGATGTGGTGTCAAACTTATGGGCTCGAGCTACAGTCATACAAATACCACATGGGTGCCAACACCCTAAATATGGAAGTATTAATAAGGGATCTATGGACACGTGGATAGTCATCACTACTTCCAGAAACACATTCACAAAGTGGTTAGAAAATCATGCTGTATGTTCCCACAAACTGCCAAGGTCTTTGCATGTAGGTCAAAGGAGGTTCCCTCTACTCATCAGTCATCAGACCCATCATAGAGTACCACAACACACTTGCGATGAATCTGACTAGGCACCTTCAGCAGCTGGAAAGACCACTGATGTACCTCAACAAGAGCATTACTGGCCTCAAACAGTTGCCCCATGCAACAAGACTGAATTTAACTCAATCTGTACTCTGTTGTATACTGTCTACTCAGGTGACCTCTGCCCAACAGAGACAGGTCCATGTCCAATACAGAATGGATGTACATGTGCTATCTGAAGTAACCCCAAGCTCACTGTACTACATGCTCTAGGGATATCATCATCACAACAATAAATGGACCATGTTGGAGGGATACATTAATAACTTGCAGACTTCCCTTTCTTTGGAAATGGCTCCCTCCCAACCTACATTAAGCTGAGTCTCTCACTGACAGTTTTCCAGAGGAGCCTTGATGAGTGTATGTGAAACTGAACTGTCACACCATGGATCACTTCATCAGCTCTACTACACAGAGGCCTAGGGAACTAACTCCATGGGTGGTGATAGCTGCACACTCTGGCCATACTAATATATGCCTTCAGGCAGATAGCCTGTTACCTACCTATATATATATATATATATATATATATATATATATATATATATACCTATGTGTGTATATATATATATATATATATATATATATATATATACATATGTATATACTCTATATATATATATATATATATATATATATATATATATATATATATATATATATATATATATACCTATGTGTGTGTATATATATATATATATATATATACCTATGTATATATATATATATATATATATATATATATATATATACCTATGTATATATATATATATATATATATATATATATATATATATATATATATCTATGTATATATATATATATATATATCTATATATATATATATACCTATATATATATATATATATATATATATATATATATATATATATATATATATATATATATATATGTAGGGGGGAACACAGTATAATAAGCCAAAGATGGATGGACAGAGATGTGTGTAAGGGGGTGACCATGACAGGAAGCCATCCAGAACTGTCCCACCCAGCACACATCCCAATGGCACAAAAGACATGAGGTGCACATCTCACCCAGTGTACATAACAGCCACCAGTATCTGTAAGCATTACAGTGTGTGTGGTCCATGTACCTGCTGGACAACATGACAGTACAATGAAGTACACATCTACTATCTTTAGACATGTACCTGTCACATAGTCTACTACATACATATGAACCTATCTTCAATAAGGCATATGTTAGCCTAGGCAAGTTGTGCAGCTTTCACCACCCCATTGGGTAGTCTCCCAAGCCCTCGTTCTAATAGTTAGTACCCTAAGCCCCTTTTTAGTGGGGCTGCTGATGTGATGGCTGGCGTGAATTGTCTGTTTCCCATCCACTCATCAAGGTTCCTATTGAAGAGCGTCAGTGAGGGGCTCTGTCTGATGTACATTGGGACTCTGTTCCACAGTAAGGCAAGTGTCTGGGATGGTACTCTATCCCACCAGCATGTTGTATTCATTGTTGTGATGAGGTTCATATCCCTGAAGTGTGTAGGGTGACTCAATTTTGTTATGTGTAGATGGAGCATGCTCAGCAGTTATATGTTGGACATGGCTCTGTATGTTAGGCAAACTGTGCCTCTGAGAAGGCAGTACGCAACAAAGAATAGATTTAGTTTTACCAGTTTTGTTGCATAACACAACTGTTTGAGGCCAGTAATCCTCTTGGTGAGGTACCTCTGTGGTCCCTACAGTTGCTGGATATGCGTAGTCGAGTACATCCAAAATGGTGCATTGTACTCAATGATGGGTCTGATGACTTAAGAGTAGAGAGCCACCACTACCTCTTTGGATCCTGATGCAAACCCTTTGTTGATTAGGTGGGTCACGTAGGATTTCCCAATCACTTTGGCAATATGGTTGTCAAAGGAAAGATGACTATCTACTTGTGTCCCCAGATCCCTTATTACCTTGACAGTTTTAAGGGGGTAACACACATGTGGTAGTTTGTGTGTACTTTGTTTTCACCAAAGGGGATCACTATGCATTCCTTCACATTGAGCTTGAGGCCATGATTCTGACACCACACATCTGTCTCATAGAGTCCCTTCTGGAGAATATTTGTGTCATCCGGGGAATCTGTTATGGCAAACACTTTACAGTTCCCAGCAAACTTAGTCAACCAGAACCCTCCTGTGTTGGCATGTACATTTGAGAAGTCTATACCAAACAGGAGGGACCCCAGGACTGAACCCTGGGGGCCACCAGTTGTTACCGGTGTAGAGTCTGACATGTAGCCAGCAACTCTTAATTTGTGGAATCTATCTGTGAGCCAATTTGCAATCCATCTTGTGATGTATGGATTCATGCTCATGCCCAGGTTGGTGAGTTCATCTATGATACCTGACTGGGAAATGGTGTCAAAGGCTGTAGTGAGGTATAGGTAGGCTGTGTTGAGCTAATTTCAATCATCTGTAGCCTGGGTAATGGTCTCAAAGAAATCCACCCAGTTCAGGGGATGTGATCTGCATATGATGAAGCCAAACTGGGTGTGCTCAACTGTGTGAAGGTTCACAATCACTTTATTGTTGACTTCCATTATGATTGGCTCCATTGCCTTAAATAGCAGACATGTCAGGCTCATAGAGCATGAATGGCAAGGGTTTTTTGTGGCCCCACCCCTGTGGAGTGTGAAGAATGTTGCTGTGCAACATTCTGATGGTACATATCCTGTACAGAGCATGTAGAGAGAGAGGTGTAGGTATCCTTGATGAATATGGATACATCCCCACCTATGTGCTATGATCCAGGTTCTGATGCTGGAAGGTATGGAATGAGTAGTATCCTGGTAGTGCTGGTGTGCTCTCTGGAGCCTTGTACTAGGGTTCTGTTACTGCACAGATATCAGTATTCTCCATACTGAGAAGTGCCTCGAGTGTGTGCATCTGGAGGCTGAGACTTATGGCAATGAGTAGCATTTAGCTCACTTTGTGGTTATTTATGTTGATTACGTGGTTTGGTTTGTCCTGAGTGACCAGTGTTCCACACCTGAAGTCAATGCCTCATTGGTCCGATCTGAGCATAAGCTAATTATCCTACATATCCACATTCTGCCCCCCCCCCCCCATTAAGGAAACCATGTTAAAAAATGTCTCCAAAGCCAACTTCATGCTTCTTAAGACAGAAGTGCTGAACTTCAGGACACCCATGCAGATGGACGGTACTATTACGGCTACTGAATCCTTCACAGCTGCACTTTATGAGCACTTACATGAGTGTATGCATTGTGCTATCCCAAACAGAACCAAGCCGCTATCCTCCAAGAACAGAAAGCCAATCTGGTGGTCCCCTGCCATAAACAAACTGCACAACAGAAGGAAGAAACTGTTGCAAAAGAGGGTAAAATCCCATGAGTGGAGGAGCTCCCTGGTCAGCCTCAGGAAGAAGCTGCGATCCCTGATAAAATCCTCCAAAGCTAGTTACAAAAACAAAGTCGACACTGATTCTAAAGACAACCACAAAGCATTCTATAGCTATGTCAAGAATCTCAATGACAACACTCAGATCTGCTCTGAGTTACAGCACAATAGCACTAAATATACAGACCCAACTGATATTGCCAACAGCCAAGCAGATAGGATCAGTGCTAACTTTACCCCCCTCTCACCCATGAAAGAGCACATCTCTATACCGGAAGAATGCAAAGTTGCTGTCATCATGGCTGCACAGCTAAAAACCACTCTCCAAAGCCAGGAACACAGCATCCATGGGACCAGATTACATCCCAGCCTGCGTTCTACAGGAACTACAGAACGAACTGGCACCACACCTACATACCATGTTCAATCATAGCCTCACCTCAGGCTTTGTGCCTGCTGAATGGCGCACAGCGACGGTTATTCCACTACACAAGCGGGGAGCCACCATGGACCCCGGGAACTAGCGCCATGGAACGTATCATCATGGAACTTATAAACAAAGACATTGGTAATCTCCAAACTCTGGACCACAACCATTTTGGTTTTGTAAAAGGCAGATCATGTCTCCTAAACCTGATAGACTTCTTTGAAGCAGTCACCAAAGCCGTAAACAAGGGTAATGTGGTTCACACAGCCTATCTAGATCTTGCCACAGCTTTTGACACCATCCCCCACTCTGGAATTATGGATAAACCCACTAAACTAGGTATAAATCCCTATGTCACAAGATGGGTTGTCAACTGGCTCACTGACGCAACCCACACTGTGAAAGTAGCAGACTCCAAGTCCGACTTCAGAACAGTGACGTGGAGTACCACAGGGTTCAGTCCTGGGTCCTGTCCTGTTTGGTATCTACTTCCCTGAAGTACAGGTTAACATGGAAGGTCTCTGGCTAATGAAGTTCCCAGATGACTGCAAACTAGGAGCCATAATCGAGACTACTAATGATGTGGACATCCTACAAAAGGGCCTCACTGATACAGATGCCTGGTGTTAAAGCCATGGCCTCAAGCTCAATGCCAAAAAGTGCATTGTCATCCCCTTTGGTAAAAACACTGTACCCATGAACTACAACATAGGTGGTAGTATACTTGACACCGAAAGTGTGATAAGATACCTTGGGACACAGGTGAACAGTAGACTCTCCTTTGATAATCACATCGCCACAGTAGTCAGGAAATCCTTCTACGTGGCACACCTCATCACAAAAGGTGTCTCATGCAGAATAAAAGAGGTCATTGTTCCCCTCTACTCATCACTCATTAGATCCATTATAGTGTACAATGCCCCTTTTGCTATGTACCTCACAAGACATCTACAACAACTGGAAAGCCTGCAGAAATACCTCACAAAGATTAGTGGCCTCAAATACATGCCATACACAGACCATCTCAAAACACTACAGCTTTACTCTGTCACATATCGCCTACTCAGAGGTGATCTATACCTAACACACAAAGCTATGTCAAAAACAGAGCTGTTGGACATGCTCCACTTAAAGAAATCCCTCCGAGCGTCAGCCCCAATACCCAGACTGAAATACAAAAGGAGGGGGTGTATCCTTTTTCATAAAGGATACCCACACCTCCAGGTTAGTGGCACAGCACGAGGCCTTGGAGACCATGCAAGTGCAACTAACATTGGGTAAAGCTGCTTATCAGATCGTAGCCTGCTACAGATCACATACCTTGTCTCAGGACCCTCACTCAGTATTCTTGGGAACAATGGGAAATATAAAGGTCCTACCAAACACCATGATATGAGGAGATTTCAACTACCCAAACATTGACTGGGAGAATTACTGGAGTACAAAGTCCTTTGCCCAATGCATCCTAGAGTTTATAAACTCAAACGGCCTGGAACAGCACCTTACCACAGGCTATGTACCCAAAGAATGGTGTACAGCAACAGTCATCCCGCTCCACAAAGGTGGTGCCACAACAGAACCTGGGAACTATCGCCCTATAAGCCTGACCAGCCTGGTCTGCAAAGCTATGGAGCGAATTATCATGGAACTCATAAACAGAGACATTGGGAACCTCCAGATACTGGACCCTACCCAATTTGGCTTTGTTAAAGGCAGATCTTGCCTGCTAAACCTAGTTGACTTATTTGAAACAGTTACCAAGGCCATAGATGAAGGGAAGGTAGTCCACACAGCCTACCTGGACCTCACTAAGGCCTTTGACACCATTCCCCACTCTGGCATCATAGACAAGCTTACCAGCTTGAACATTAACCCCTATGTCACGAGACGGGTGGCCACCTGGCTCACGGATAGAACACACACGGTCAGAGTTGCAGGTGCCATGTCCGACTCTAAACCAGTCACAAGTGGCATCCCACAGGTCTCGGTCCTGGGACCCCTCCTGTTCAGTATGTACTTCTCTGAGGTACAGGCAAGCATGGGAGGACTATGGCTGACCAAGTTCCCAGATGACTGTAAACTGGGGGCCATAATAGACTCTCTGGCTGACACAGACATCCTCCAGAAGGGTCTTAAAGAGACAGATACCTGGTGTCAAAACCATGGCCTCAAGCTGAATGGCAAAAAATGCATAGTCATCCCTTTTGGAAACAATAAAGTGTCCACAAATTACCACATAGGTGGTAATCCACTAGGTACGGAAAATGTAATTAGGGACCTGGGGACCCAGGTAGATAGTAACCTCTCCTTTGATAATCACATTGGCAATGTGGTTAGTTGTTCCTTTTGTGTAGCCCACCTAATCATGAAAGGGTTCACCTCTAGATCAAAAGAGGTCATTGTGCCCCTCTACTCATCACTCATTAGGCCCATAATAGAGTACAATGCCCCATTTGGTATGTACCTTAATTGGCACATGCAACAGCTGGTAAGACCACAGAAGTACGTCACCAAGAGGATCATGGGCCTCAAAGAGATGCCCTATGCAGCTCTACTAGAGAAACTCCAGCTCTACTCGGTTGCTTACTGCCTGCTCAGAGGTGATCTATGCCTGACGTATAAGGCCATGTCCAACCTAGAATTAATGGACATGCTCCACCTCAAGAAAAACAAATCTGTTAGAGCCACACGCTCCAGTGAATTAAACCTCAGCAAAGCAATAAACAGGACGTGCTGGAGGGATAGATTCCTGTCCCAGAGAATTCCCTCAGTCTGGAATAGAATCCCAGTTGATGTTAGCCAGAGCCCCTTGCAGACTCTCTTCAAGAGGAATCTTGATGAGTGGATGGGAAATTGTAAATTTGCCCCTGGGATCACTTCAGTGACCCTGCTAGACAGAGGCCCAGGAAACTAATTTAAAAGGGAGGCGAAAGCCAACACATTCTGGCTGGGCTTATAAATGCCCTTGGGCAGATATCCTAGTACCTCCCTATGAACCTACACACTCTAGGGACCTAAACCTTGTCTCCACAATAAACAGAACATGCCATAGGGATAGATTCCTGTCCCACAGACTTCACATACTCCAGAATAAACTACCTATCTATATCAAACAAAGCTCCTCATTAGCACTCTTCAAGGAAAATCTTGATTATTGGATGGGAAATAGGAAATTCACCCTGGGGATCACTTCGGTGTCTCTGCACGACAGTGGCACAGGAAAATAAAATTCTTGGGTGGCAAAAGCCAGGGTACCTTTTTGGCTAGCCTTGTATAGGCCCCAGGGCTGAGAGGCTAGTACCTACCTATGAACCTTTGAGCCTTGCCTAAAAAAGGTAATATGGGGACAGCACGAGCCTTGGCCAGTATTCAGAAGCATAGGGGCGACAGGTGCAAACCATCTGTAGTGAAGCAACAAGGCTTGTCTATGATGTCATCACAGGCAGACAGAGACTGGATCCCCTTTGAATGACACCAGAAGTTCAGCCAATTGTTGAAGTTTATCATCTTTCTGTTATATTGCAGTATCATGTAGGTGAAGGTAAGATGCTACTCAAGGTTTGACCCTGTGTGTGCCAGCATGTGGTGCATCAACCCATATATGATATGGTCATGGCCTATGCATACAATACACTCACAATACACCTAGTATGATAAGCCTGCTGAGGTTAGCAAATGTGAAAAAAACCTTTGTGCAAACTGTCAGCAAGTAATGTCTGTATTGCACCCTGTAACTCCATATTGTTTGCTGAAGTGTAAAGACGTACTTAGTTTGGATTAAGAACACCACTTGCCAACTGTGTGTGTGTGTGTGTGTGTGTGTGTGTGTGTGTGTGTGTGTGTGTGTGTCTCTCTCTCCCTGGGGAGGAGCAACCTTTTTGGAGACTACTCAAACACCTTAGAAGTGGTATACTCATCTTTGTCAAGTCCAATGATGTCACCATCCTACAAATATACCTGTGGAAAGGTGAAATCCTAGTAATGTGTATAGCTTGTCGTGTAAATGCGTACTGCTGTAGTATCATAATGTAGTTAGGTAGGGGTTTGAATCCAGCACTTGCCAACTGTGTGTGTGTGTGTGTGTGTGTGTGTGTGTGTGTGTGTGTGTGTGTCTCCCTGGGAAGTAGCAACCTTTTTGGAGACTACTCAAACACCTTAAAAGTGGTATACTCATCTTTGTCAAGTCCGATGATGTCACCATCCTACAGATATACCTGTGGAAAGGTGAAATCCCAGTAATGTGTATAGCGTGTCGTGTAAATGCATACTGCTGTAGTATCGTAATGTAGTTAGGAAAGAGTTTGAATCTCGCACTTGCTGACTGTGTGTGTGTGTCTGTGCTCCAGGTGTGTGACACCGTTGGCCAATGTGGAGTGGGTTTTGATTTTTATAGTGTATGACCTATCACAATGACAACTGCATGTGCATTACACATGTAAGGTAGCTGTGGGGCAAATCCATATACATACATGTGACCTCAAGTATTTCATAGGTGGGTACTCTGCTTTCTCCATGAACGCATGTGTTATCTTGCCAGAGTGTGCTGGCGCTTTCCAGACCTTAGGTCACTTCTGTATGCTTGTGACAAGCTTAGCCACTGCAGTGATCCCTGGGCTATGGCTTCCGTTTCACATCCATTCATCATAGTTTCTATTGAAGAGTGTGAGTGAGGGTTTATGCTTGAGGTATATTTGAAACCTGTTCCAAAGCAAGCAAAGTCTGGCAAAGATTACTAATCATTATAGGTATGCAGCAACCTCTGTGGATCTGCATGCAAACCCTTTATTGCTTATGTGCTGCACAGAGGGATTTCCAAAACCCTTTGGTAATGATTATCAAAGGAGAGATGACTTAACACATGGCTCTATGTATACATTAGTACCTGTTCCACATTTTGGGGGTTACTACCTATGTGGTACTCTGGGGATACTTTGTTTTCTAAAAGTGGATAACTATGCTTTCTTAGGCTTATAGCTGTACAGCACGAGTTTGACACCAGGTATCTATCTGTATGATACCCTTTTGGAGGATGTGTGTGTCATCTGGAGAATAAAGTATAGCCCACAGTATGCATTTTCATCAAACGTGGGCAGACATATCCCTACTGTGTTTGCTTGTACCTAAGAAAGCTATATGCCAAACAGGAGTGGTCCCAGGACTGAGTGCAGGTGAATACCACTTGTTACTGGCATAGAATAGTACATGGAGGCTGCAAATGTTACTGTGTGTCCTACATCTGTGCGTCAGTTGTCAAGCCATCATCTAACAATCGTTTATGGTCCAGTCTGTTGAGGTTATGTCTTATACCAGTATGTGGGATGGGTATGATTTGCTGGTGAGCTATAGCTTGGCTGTGCTGACCTCCCCTTCCTCACCTATAGCCTTGTTGACTGGCTTGAAGTCTACTTAAGTGTAGGAGCCATGATCTGGCCTTTAGAGAACCTAAGTGGGTATGGTGCAGTGTTTGCAGTTCATAATGTCTGTTAATGAGTTCCATAATGCTGTGCTCCATAGCCTTCCAGATAACATTGGTCTGGCTTATAGGGTGAGAGTTTCCTGGACCTGTTGTAGTTCTACCCTTAATCAATTTATGTTAACATTTGCACTGGGTGTGCCGAGGGTGGACAGTATATTAGAGGGTCGGGCCAGGTTTGAAGGTTAGTAGACCATGCCAGATAGGCAGGATTAAGTTGGTTTGTACATGTGCTGAGGAGGGATGCAGAGTATATTGTGAAATAGATGCTAAGGATGAAGCTGCCAGGTAACAGGAAAAGAGGAATGCCTAAGATGAGGTTTATGGCTGTGGTGAGAGAGGACATGCAGCTGGATGGTGTGACAGCACAAGATGCAGAGGGCAGGAAGACATGGAAACAGATGATGTACTGTAGCGACCCTTAATGGGAGCATCCAAAAGGAGAAGACGATGTTGTAGCTCAACCCTTGTGGACTGTAAACACCATTTCCATACGTCATTCCACATGTGTGTAACCTATATAGAGGCTCCATCTGGACAGAGCATTTAGGTGAGTGGTGACTTCATATGTCAGCTTGTGTATGTAACTCTTTTTTGGTATAACATCACACCTTCTATTATATATTTAGTTTATGGCAGGGGATTTTTTTGTGTTTGTGATAGCACAGTCCATGCAACCCTGTAGGTGAACAGTGTGCATTAATACAGGATTATGCAGCTGGGACAGTGTTAACCTTAGTAATGCAAACCAATGACAGTAACAACAGCATCACCCACAGCACAGTGTCAACCCATGTCATACACACACATACGTACTCAAGTTCCAAAACGTGTGTAGTAGAATGCATACTGGCCACCAATAGAAACTATGGCGTGTTAACACTGGCCAATACAGGGCATATCACCCTGCCCATGTGTCCAATATGCACATACATGCAGACAGTGCACCTCTACCATGTTCACAAATGTACACCTGCAAACCTGTGTTGCACACACCCCACACTTACTGTCCACTGTATAACACATGCTGACACAACTACACACATCAGCCAAGTGGCACATGGGTAAACAAAACACTATTGGAATAAACACTGGTGGAAACAATACAACATTGCTAATTACAGCTTTAAGGCATCATGCCTGCTCAGCTACACCTTCAAGGATATCATTACACTTTACTGCTGACAACATGCTACACATTCAACCATTGCTATACTTTATCAAAGTCACCCTGTGCATCAACACCATGTTAGCCTGTTCCTGCATCAGTGTTACAGATGACAGGAGGTGGCACAGGTTTCATCATATGCACAGGGTGTGTTGTTGGTTTCCAGAGGCCTACACTGAGCCATACAATCGACGTGTGTGTGTGTGCGTGTGTGTGTGTGTGTGTGTGTGTGTGTGTGTGTGTGTGTGGGCCATGAGTACTGTTATGGGCCAATGTTGATGTAATGAGTGTGGGTATGTGTTTGCCCTAGGTTTCTGGTTTATGTGTGAATGTCTGCATGCACACAGTTCCACCATGTGGCTGCCATATACAGGGATTTGTGGGACAGCTACAGACTGTACATGGCAGGCTTTAAAGATCACCATCTCTGGCCATGGATACGGAACCTGTGCCTGGCAGGGGTACTACAGACAGTATCAGGTACTAATTCAGACTGGGTACTATCCTCAGAGGTTGACATATGTCCACTGGATCCAGGTCCCTGCTGGGACTGGCCAGAGCCACGTGCACGTGGTCTTCTGGGACTGTCTATGGACAGCCCCCCCAACATTAATGAGGCTGGTACTGGCACTACGGGAGCAGCTGTGACTTGCTGGACTTCCACGGTGGCCTCCAGCTGCTGATGTTGCTGGCATACATCCACGTCGACGTCTCAACCATCCCGCATTGTCCTGACACATGGACATGACATTGTGGAGGACATCCAATGTCTCACCCCAACATCTATCAATGACCTCAGTGTAATTATGTATGGCACCTGCTAGGTCACAGATACTGTCATTTACAGAGGTGTTATGAGGCCTCTGTGCCCTTAGTCCCTGTCTGGTGTACCGCTCCATTCGTGACTGTGCCTCCATGACAGCCTGGAACATGCGTGTGGTTGAAAGAGTTGTGGCATGTCTGCCAGGGGCATGATGACCAGCAGTGCTCTGACGAGAACCCCTGGGCATCTGCCTATGTGGTACCATTCCAGACATCTGGCTATGGCTGCTGTGTCCTGATACATGTGCCATAGATACCACACTGTCCTGGCCAGTGACAACCATACACTGTCCCTCAGCTAAGAGCAATGGTGATGATGGATGTACAGACAAGTATGACTGTGTGCATGGATGGGGTGGAGACTTGTGTACTGTCAATTGGTGGCCCAAAAACAGACCCTGACAAACCTGCCTGTGCCTCAACACACCTATCCTCATGATCACTGTCTGCCTCAGTGACATCAGGTTCCCTGCTGTACTGAACCAGCCCCACCTCAGCACCTGTGAGAGGAAAACAGGAAACACACTTTAAGACCTGAACATGATTTCAGACCACATGCACACATGCACACATGCACATGCACTTGTGCGCATGCACACATGCACACACACAAATACACTCCTCCATAAAGCAGACACACACACACACACATGCACACACAACACCAGCAATCTCAGAACATGCACAATAGCAGGTGATGGTGGGATATAGTATCACAAGCAAAACAATCATATCACACATGTCGGCATGCAGGACATGTGTTGCTCAACAGCATGCAGTGCAAGTGTAGACAGTCCTTGTTACTAGCAGTATACATGGCTTTGATGCATGTGTTTTGTTATTAGGTGATTGGCCTCCCCCTGGAACGCAATGCATACATGGACACAACATTGCTGTGCAAGTATTCAAAACTCTGTAATGTACTGTGCACCATAACTCACAGGTCTACATACCATGGTTGGATGTGTATCTGTGTGTCAGATAGGTATCCAATGCTGATTACAGTCTCTGTGTCTTTAGCAAATAATTGTGGACACAGTTTTTGCACATGCATGATGAGTATTCACACAACATCATCAGTGGTGCATGTATAATAGATGGAATACCATTCATCCACATACCCAATGTACAGTAGTTATGGTGAGTGTAGATCATTATTGTAGACATGCCAGTGTCATCCATGACATGGCATTCTAAAACACAACTGCATATTTAAACATCACACATACCCAATGTGTGTCATATGACCTAGCCACTCAATAGCATCACAAGACATATATGTGTCAGTTGTGCAAATGGTGATTGGTATGCATATTGTTTAGAGGTGCATATGTTTGCACACACACAACATTGAGGTGTATAGCAATGAAAGCTATGTGTAGTACTGTGGTTACAATAACTGGATGGGGTATAGTACCATAGGCCATCATCATGAAGCATCATGTGGTCACACAAGGCTACAGATGTTTTCCAAACCAGCACTAATCATGCTGTACCAGAACTGTACTACCTTGGCTACATTCACCATTTTACAACCAGTTATTACATGGGTTTGTAAGGAGGCCAATAAGGAGCATTCCCTGACATGAATGTGTAGTGTGTTGCAGAGTGTTTAAATGCCCCATGATAGGCCTCTACCCCTCAGGTATATTATGTGTAATGTGTGGATGAGATTTTGGATACTGGAGTGTGTCTTTGCAGAGGATTTGTGAATCCTTTATATGTAGCATGTTAAAATGCTCTGTGTATGACATAGTTCTGTATGTTATGTGCATGTTGAGTATCAACTTTGCCTATCCAATGGTCACTACAGTGTAGCCGCATTTGTTTGAGATGATCTGGGTATTGCATGTGTTTGAGGCAGCTAATCACATTAGTGAGATGTGCGTGGTCTTACGCCAAACATGCAAAGCATGCATTATGGGTAGGTGTGTTACATGTGTACACCTTAACTATGACATGCACTTTTTATTTACAATAATAAATGTAGAACACACTCACCAGCATCTGTCCGCTGCCTTGATGTCACCCCAGAGGGACCTACATAGAGATGAGACAGTTTCAGTGGCCACAACTGTAGCATTGCTACTGTGTGTTTGCAATCTTACAGTAGAACAACAGTTTACATTCACAGGCCTACAGATTATGTTCCAAATGATCAGTATTGCACAACAACAGGCTCCACATCTTCTAACTACACACTCCACATCTCACATATGCATGATCTACCAATACAGATAACAGTAGTCTACAGATATGCCATGTTACTTGCATGCTCCATGTGTGCTTGCTGGGTGGCTCCAACCTCCATCATGGTGTATGTCTGCTGCTGTTGTTGTTGGGCAGGTTCCACGAAGCTCAGGAGCAGCTCCTCCACTCTGGTGATGGGGGATGGATATTAACTCCACCTCCTGTTGCCAGCTGTTGTCTCCACAGATCAGAAGCATGCTGACAGACATGGTTGAGTAGATCACTGCAGTGGTGGCGTATCTGCTCATATGTCCGGTTATGCAGGCCTACCTCATTTGCCCTCCAGACAACATCTTACCACATTGCAGTACGGTCCTGCTGGTTCGTGAGAACATTAGACTGTAGTGCTGAATCATAAGCTTGTAATGATCTCATCTTCAGCACTACTATAGCTGGGATTTCTGTGATGTGCCATGATCCCTGGAAGACATAAAGAAAAAATATGTCTGAGGAAGTCATATGGCACATTTAACATTATACAGTACAGATATCACTGAACTGCCATATATAGCAACCTATTAGCTAACTGAGAGTGAAACACTTTAACTACCACTTATCATTGCTCACCCCACAACTGCTTGAAAGTGCCTGGCTCACTCTATATAATGAACCATGTTCTGCACAGCAACAAAATAAACTCACTATATAAGACTACAAGAGTACCTGGCACACTGTATGCAACACAATGCATCACCTAGCCACAGCAGATATACATCAAGCTGATGTGTAAATAAATATGTCATCCATCACAATGAGTGTAAGGTCCAGTAAATGTATTACTATTATACCACACAACTTGTTAATGGCAAACCCATGGCCAAAATATGTGCACAATTGGGAATATAGGTTGCATACTGCTGTAGTCCACTATAAATGTTGCTAGATACGCAGTTATATGTTTTACCACACATATGACAGAGGACATGTTACAGACATATACACACACACACACACACACACACACACACACACACACACACACACACACACACACACACACATCAGACATAATTACAGGACGCAAAGATATGGCAACCCAGATAAGCTTTACGTGTGTACTGTACAGTGCTGTGTGTCAGTACTTACAAAACCTTAATCTTGAGGAATGTAATCTGTGATGAATGCAGGGACCACACAAAACGGTGGATGCAAGCAATGTGGACATACACCATACTTTGCTGTACAGACCCAGAGCTTCAAGTAGTACTACAGTGCACACAGGATTTGGATTCAACATCAGTACCAATCAATAATCATAGATGTAGTGCTTTAGCCTTCAATGACACACCCCAGTTAAAACCAAGGGACTTAATCACACTGTATGCCATAGCACTTTTTCTGCCGAGCAACAGAATACACAGCTTTTGCTGGGATCAAAGCAAGGACCCATTATACCATGACATAAACAGTTTCCCACTAAGCTATCCCACAAATACATATCTTTGACGTATTCACAAACACATTGACCATCACAGTCAGTCAACAGTACAGAGAATCTATTGCAACAAGTAGATGTAGGTGTGTATGAGTATATATGACTCTCTCTCTCTCTCTCTCTATATATATATATATATATATATATATATATATGTGTGTGTGTGTGTGTGTGTGTATATATACATATACACATCCATTGGTGTACATATACATATATATGTAGGCACATATACATTTCACCTTTCATAGTGGAAATATCAATTATACAAAGGATGTGAGGTGTACAGTAATGTAATAATATTGCACAGTCTTGTGATAAATGAATTGAAAGTGTTCACAGCCCAGGTAGCTTTAGCTGGCCTCACTGGCTTCAACATTGCAAACTGAACAAACCACCCACACTGTTTAACCACCACATGTCATATACCAGCACTGTATGCTGTCTTGTTTGTCACACACTAAAACCTACATACAAATATACACATACTAACCTTCATCAACATATATATCTCCACCCTTTACAAACAGTTGCAATATGTCCCCTGCTCTATGCACATATACAGATGTTTCATAGTATAGTACTAGGCTATCTGCTCTGGGGCATTTGTAAGCCTAGCCATAGTGATGTGGCTTTTGCCACCCCATGAAATGGTACAAAAAATGTACAGAATAAATTTAGAATACTGTGCCTCTGTCTAGTAGTGACACAATGAAGGTCCCTTTATATAATATAATTAGTTTACTGTGCCCCTGTCTAGCAGTGACACAGATGTGACCCCTGGGGTAAACTTACAATCTCCCATCCACTCATCAAGATTTCTCTTGAAGAGAGTCAGTGAGGGTCTCTGCCTAATACGAACTGGGATCTTGTTCCAAAGCATGGGAAGCCTCTGTGTTATGAATATATCCCTCCAGCATGTCCTATTCATACTTGTGCCGAGGTTTAAGTCTTTAGCTCTCATGGTCCTGATGGATTTGGATTTTTTGAGGTGGAGCATGTCCATCAGATCCTGATTGGACATGGCCTTGTACGTCAGGCAGAGATCACCTCTGAGCAGGCGGTATGCTACTGAATAGAGCTGAAGTTTCTTTAGTCTGGCAGAATAAGACATATGTTGGAGACCCTTGATCCTCTTGGTGAGGTACTTTTGTGGTCTCTCCAGCTGTTGTAAATGCCGGGTGAGGTGCATACCAAATGGGGCATTATACTCAATCATGGGTCTGATGAGGGAGGAATATAGAGGTACAATGACATCCTTGGATCTGGATGTGAATCCCTTCATGATGAGGTGTGCAAGGTAGAATGTTTTTCTAACCACTTTGGCAACGTGGGTGTTAAATGAGAGGTCGCTGTCAACTTGGGTCCCTAGGTCTCTGATTACTTTTTCCGTACTCAGTAGGTTGCTGTCTATGTGATAATTTGTGGGTACTTTGTTTTTCCCAAAGGGGATGACTATACATTTTTTGGCATTTAGTTTAAGGCCGTGACTCCGGCACTAGTTGTCCGTTTCTGTGAGGCTTTTTTGTAGGATGTGTGTGTCTGCTGGTGTATCGACTATGGCGCCTAGTTTGCAGTCATCTGCAAACTTTGTCAGCCACAGCCCTCCCATGTTTGCTTTAACATCTGAGAAATAAATGCCGAACAAGAGGGGTCCCAGGATAGATCCCTGTGGGACACCACTTGTGACTGGCTTTGAGTCTGACATTGCTCCAGCGATTTTAACTTTATGGGTTCTGTCCTTTAGCCAGTTTGCAACCCATCTAGTGACATAAAGGTTTACTTTTAAGCTGTTGAGCTTATCTATGATGCCTGAGTGGGGTATTGTGTTGAAGGCCTTAGCCAAGTCCAGGTATGCTGTATGGACTGCTTTGCCCTCATCAATGGCTCTAGTGACTGTTTCAAAAAAGTCAACCAGGTTTAAAAGGCAGGATATGCCCTTTACAAAGCCAAACTGGGTGGGGTCAAGTGTCTGTAGGTCCCCTATGTCTCTGTTTATGAGTTCCATAATGATTCTTTCCATAGCTTTGCAGACCAGGCTGGTTAAGCTTATGGGGGTAGTTTCCAGGGTCTGTAGAGGCACCCCCTTGTGGAGTGGGACCACTGTTGCTGCACGCCAGTGTTCAGGTACATATCCCGGTAAGGCTAAGGTTAAATAGCATTTTTATGTGCGGGTTTAGCTCCTCTTGAGTTCACGTAACATGCAACCCGGGATACCATCAGGTCCCATTGATGCTGTTTTTTGTTTTGTTTAGGGCGGTTCTCACTTGGACATCTGAGATGACAGGGAGATTACATTCAGCTGGGATAAGTATTTCTTCTTTTGGGGGTGAAGGAGGGGAGAAATTTGCACTGAACCTGTCAGCCAGAATGTTGGCAATATCTGTGGGTTCAGTTTATTTTTTGTTGTTGTGAACCAACTCTGAGCATATCTGAGGGTTTTCGCCCAGGTTTCTAACATAGCTGAAGAAGGCTTTGTGGTTATCTTTAGTGTCCTTAGCGATTTTTCTCTCAAAGTTGGCCTTGGATGTTTTTATGAGAGAACATAGTTTTCTGCTAGTGTTGATCAGAGATGTCTTCCCTTCATAGGATTTTGCTCTGACATGCAGTAGCTTCCTTCTTTTGTTATACAATTTGTTTATGGCTGAGGTCCACCAGACAGGATGCTTACCTTTGGTGGAGAGGGACTTGGATTTGTGTGGGATTGCATGATCCATGCATTCTTGGAGATGTCCATCGAAAGCATTTGTGAAGGATTCTGCATTGTGGGATGTGGTATCCACTGGCACAGTGGGCTTAAAGGATACCATCTCAGTCTTAAGAAGAGTGAAGTCTGCTTTCGAGAAGTTTTTCACTGTGGTCTTTTGTGCTGGGGGTGAAGGTGGGATATGTATATCCAGGGTGATTAGTTTGTGGTCAGATCTCACTAGTGAGGGGTATACTTCCGGTGTGGAGCATTTTGTCCCCATGTTTGTGATGATCAGGTCTAGTATATTATCTCCCCTAGTGGGAGAAGTGACTAGTTGTTCCAGTGCATTTGAATTTATGAATTCCAGAAACCTTTGGGCTAGGGTATTAGGGCTAGAATAATGTACCCAATCTATGTTTGGGTAGTTGAAGTCTCCCAGTATGATGGTATTTTGTGATACATTCATATCCTCCAATGTCTTCAGGAAGGCTGAGTTGGAGTTCTTGAGATTGGGAGGGTGGTCTGTAACATGCTACCAGTTGTATAGCAGTTTTGCCTATGGTTAGTTGCACCTGTATGGTCTCTGATGCTTCATGTGTTGCTACTAACCTGGAGGTGTGGGTGTCCTTGATGAATATGGACACTCCCCCCCCCCCTTTGTGGTTCGGCCTGGGTTTTGGGGCCGAAAAGCATGATACGAGGTATAGCCTGGTAGCGCTGGGGTGCTCTCAGGAGCCTTGAACCAGGTTTCAGTTACTGCACAGACGTGAATATGTATGACACATATATATTTCTCCGTATGTGTGTGGCATACACACACAAGGTCCACACTGTTGTAAGTCCCTGGACCTCACAGCTGAACTGTTGGGCCTTGCTTCAACACAAGCAGGTGTCACATGTGAACACACACTAACATTAGAGGGGGTATATATAGCTACAAATGCTAGATAAGCATACTAGATTGCTACAGCAGTTGCCAATGCTAAGCTACACTTTAATATGTCTATCATGCATGTGTTGCTCTGTCACACCCATGTTTATATAATGGCAGCACTAATCCCCTCAACAGCCATTGGCCACACTACTGTACAGAACACAGAATAACATGGATCAGATTTTTGACATTTAATGCTGAGTTAAACATTTCACAGGTATGTCCCACTGCCCACAGGTACACACTGTATTGTCCATAGCAGTAGTTAAGCAGGACATATGTGCATAGATAAGTACTGCTGCCACATATGAATGGTTCACATTATGTAGACTACTCTTCAGAAACATCTACTGCATGCCAGTAAATACATGTATCACATACATTTCCTTTGTATGATTTCATATTATTTCTTTTTCTTTTTCCTTTTCTCTGTCTCTGTGTCTCTCTCTCTCTCTCTCTCTGTCAGTCTCTGCAATAGAGTGATTGAGTTTGTTGGCAGCAATTGTAGCCTGCTTTTGTAGGTATTTGAAAATGAGCATGTGATGGCCTCTGCACCAATTAATGGCCACCATTTGCTAATTGCATGCAGCCTGCTGTGTAGTAATTGCAGTAATCACTGTCATAGCAACCCAGTACTATGAATTGCTAACTCAGGTAGGCGTGGCCCTTTCAGCTTTTAAAGCTAGAGATCATCCTTGTTTGCTGTGGACATCATTGTTTAAGACAGAAGGTTGGTATAGTTCTTATATCAGAAGCCAGGGGTGTAGCCAGTGATTTACATTTTGTACTCAGACCTAAATGTTGCTGCTTCCAGTACACACTTGTCAGTGTAGAAATGTACTCACCCCTCAAAATGCTAACCTAGGATACATGGGAGGATGTACTTTATTTTCAAATTTTACAATTAACTGCCATACAAAGCTAGTTATTGAGATGTATTCCTTTGGTACAAGAATTGTTTGTGAACTGCTATACTGTGAATATTCATTTACTCAGTTATAAACAGTTTGTGCTTTTTTAGTGTTGACATTAGCACAAGCTGCTCAAGAAAACTGGACATATTTCAGTACTGTGAGTATGCTTACCTACATCCTTGGTAGACCCTGCACACACAGGTATATTCTCCATTTGGGTAGGGATGCAGAAGTACAGAGAGCGTACATATTATTGTGTGAATTTTATCTTGCTGGACTTACAGGGTTGCTGTGTACTTGTTAGTTTATCAAGGCAAGTAGTGTGTGTGTAACTCCCAACTGTGGCCCTATCCACATGGTAGTCAGAGATTAGCCTGTTATTCTTTGTCTGTGCACCACACAGGTCTTTTCAGCACTAGAGCAATGGCATTGTTACAGTTGGTTGCTACCAGTACATGGCTACATCCTTTTGTATTTCAGTGTTGTATTCCTACATAAGGGTATGCTTCCGGAACTCCTTCCAAAGCTATTTTCACAGTGTGTAACAGCAGAAAGGCTGCTATGCCTCTGTGTTTCTGCCTCTGCCAGACCTCTCAAACACTCAGGTACATATTTGAACAGACTCAGGGAAAAGTAGAGAAAAAGTCAGGGACACCTTTAAAATATTAGTGTCATTAAGTTGAGACTTTGAGAGAACCAGAGCATATGGATTAATACACCTTTTCTCAAGTAAAGAAGTGTCTAACTCTTAATTATTGTCATTACTCATTACGTGTAATTCACCACCTTTCTGGCCAAAGTCATTAGTTTTCGGAGGGATTCAGAGGGACAGCTAAATTTTGTTTCAAAATCAGGGACATCCCTGAAAATTAGGGACAGCTGGGAGGTATGGCCTCTGCCCTAAACAGATATGCCAGTGTTTGTCCTACTGTGATACTATGTGGAGGTTGTAAAGTGATGGTGTAACATTATTTTCTGCTAGAATGGCTGCTTCTCATCACAATCATGTAATGTAATCCCACAACAACTGTTGGTAAAGATCCACAGAACAAGTTGTGTGGTATGGCATTCCTATTTTTCTTTTACATTCACTCATTCTGATGCATGATATATTTATTTCAGTGCCAACTTGTATATCTACCGTGGCTTAGTGGTACTTCATGCAGTGTAGTGTGTACAAGGACCCGGGTTCGAGACTGACAGAGGTGTTTTATTTTGCTGCTGAGCAGAACAAGGGCCCTCACATACAGAGTGACTAAGGCACTTTTAAGCAGTTGTAAGTGGGTTTGCGTGATGCTTAGCAATGCTTAGCTAAGTGCAAACAAGTGCACACTCGTGCAAACCCGCTAACTACTGCTTAATAGTGCTTACTCCTGCTAACCCCCGCACTCATTTCTTTGAAAGAAAAGAAAATGGGGAGATAGGAAAGTGGTGAAAAGGGGGCACAAAGAGGGAAAGGCAGTAGGGAAAATAGCTCAGGATCTGCAGGACGGGTGTAGGGAAGGTCCATAACTGCTCATTTCTTTAACAGCAACAGCTGTGCATATGGAATACATTTGGAAGTAAATATGAAACCTTCAACCCCTGAGAGAGGGGTGAGGACATCAAAGTATGTTGTAATGCCAATTAAATTACATTTTGTGTGTCCAGGGGACATGTGTGAAAAATGGAGCTATGTATGGGGCGTAATATTTTTTTTGGGAGCAGATTGCCCTTTTTTTTCCAGGTGAGAGTGGAATGTGAGGTAGGGGAAGTAGGTATATTTGGGGAGGTAGGTTGGGGAGGTAAACAGACAAGACAGGCAAGATGCATACAGGGGCGGAATATGACACGTGGTGGGTGAACACCATTGACTGGGAGGGATGTTTGGAAATCACAAGCCCATGAGCCTACAGATGGCAACAGTGGAACTGAGATCCCCACCCATGGGCAGTCACCACTGCACCTTCACAGCCCAGAGGGTGGCTGTGCTGGGGGCTGTGTAGGAGGGGCAGGCTGACCCAGGAGTTGCGCCACTCATGCCTCAAGGTGGCATAGAGGTTCTGCAACAGAACACTTGATCTCTCTATGCACCACAGCCCAGACCATTCGAAGGGTGATAGGTAGCCCTCCTCCACTCACGCTTGCAGGGGGGGCCGAGCCCCATCCCCTGCAGCGCCTCCACCCAAAGGTGGCACAGGGCCAATGGAGGAGGAGGTCCCAGGCTGGGCACCAGACCTGCTGGTGCCAGCTGCCATGGCCAGCTGAGGTGGGACAGGTGGGTCCGCTGGGACCGGCCTTCCCATACAAACTGTGTTTTGGAGAATTTAATAAAGATATGGGTTAATAACAGTCAACAGCATTCCCAGTTAGTTATAACAGCATGCAGACATATTCCCATTAACCGAACACACCAGAGTTTCAACAGTTCAAAAGCAAGCATAACACATGCATATATAGAACAATAGTGGACATTACAACAGCATGCAGGTTTAATTGATGGCAACAGGCCACCAATATTGTGGTATTTGAACAAGGCACATGCATAGAAATTAATGCAAATATTTATAAACCAAGAGGACATATGTCCCAACAAATGTTTTGAGATTAGACATACCCATTGAGGTGTGGAATTGCATTTTTTTATGCACATACAATAGGGTGGAAAGGATAGCTCAATTAACAACTTATATATCCTTCTAGCTTACACTACATTCCTATTAACTGCAGTTATATGTCCCTTACATGTATTATTACACTACCCAATGTCCTTCTATTGTACAATTGGATTTTGCTAGATCATTATATACATGAGCTGTATCTGACATACAAACTGTCCAGGATGCAGATGTTACTGCTACATAGTTTGATAGTTGCTCACACACACTACTGCTGAGATGGTACACTGACAGCTGTACTTTCATATAGTTATCTAGATATGTTCAGGTGAATTTATCAGTTATATTTTAACAGCTCCCTACATTTCTGGCAGCAAACTGATATTTCTGGGGAACAGAATACCAAGCTACTCATGTGCCAGATTAACCTGTACATGCTGGGCATGAACCAACAGTTAAGGGCTGTAAATATGCATAAAAGCTACTGGCACTCCCTTCATCCACTTTATATGGGCCTATCCAAGTGTGGGTTAACTAACACTGCTTAATACAACAGTACTATTTCTAAAATGCAACAGTATAACAACATATCAAAGAAAATCACACAGATGCACTCCAGGAATTATACCTTTATTAAATATTTATTACACCGTTATTTATTGGGTTAAAACACTTTTTTGAAGGCTCTCTCATTTATTTGATATAACAGTACATGCAGAATAATTACTAACCTGCCTGGTGATGCAGCCTTTGCAGCCTATCTTCATGGGCTTGCTGATTCATAGCCCAGACACCTGCAGCTGTGAAGTAAATGCAGTGATAATGAGACATACCTATCCATAGTATAGACAAGAATAGCAATTCTTAAATACTTAATACAATGGCTACTTACTCAGTACTGGGGCATTTGCCATCCCATGGGCCTCCTGGATCCACTGGTCCAGTTGATCCTCCTTACATTGCTTCAGGTCAGAGTAATGATGCCTGACCTGCTCACCAGTCCACTGTCCAGTGGCACTGGTGAGATCATGAGCTAGACAGTTCCAGGCCTCCATTTTGTATTGGGTTCCCTGGTACTGGCCCCGCAGGAGTCTTTCCTCATGATTGTGGACAAGGAGCCAAACCATTACTTTTGTCTCCTCAATGCCCCAACGTTGCGCTTGAAATCGAGTGCCTTTTCCAACACTGGCCATGCTGACTGCAGAAGGGAGCTACAACCAGTTATAGCAAGTATTCCTGCCTGTGGAGCTTAAATATGCCTCATTTCTCGCACTTATTTGTGATTGGCCAGTTTTGAAAAAACTCAGCTGTAGGCACACCTGCACATGTTTAATATTCCTTTGATAGATATGTGTCTGTTGAAAGTGCATGGTTATGAAATGCTGTCATGGCTTAGTGGTTATGTACTGTGACTATACTGCACAGTATCCCGAGTTCGAGCTCTGTCACTGTTTTTTATTTTCCTACTGGCCAGATCTGAATGGTTAAGGTTTAGTAAAGGAGGTGTGGCCGTGTTTAGCCAACTTTGCTCAACTTTGCCTGACTTTGCTCAGCGTTGCTCGACATTGCCTGACGTTGCCCGACATTGCGCTGGTTAGTGCGGTGCGCAGCTATGCACAAACATGTTCTGTTTGCGCTAGTTTGCGTGATGCACAGCTCCGCGCAAAGACATTGCGCTAGTTAACGCAGTGCTCAGCTGCGAGCAATTAAATATGCTCAATACTGGTAAAATATGCTTAGAAGTGATTTGCATTGCTTAAAATAAGTTATTCATGCATCAATATGCATAACCATTTCACCTTCCTATATATATATATATATATATATATATATATATATATATATATATATATATAATTCATTCACTACTACATATAACATTTCAATGCTTTTTACAAAACTTTAAATAATACATGTCAGGAAATATTTCTGTATACAGATTTCCAACAGAAAATGAAAAGTGTAGTGGTGGGACTCGAACCGGTAATGCCTCCTCTTTGTGCGAAGGCTCTAACCACTACGCTATTGCTATTTTGCTTAATTTGCATATATTTTTCTTATTATCTTCTTCGGTGTCTAAACTGCTAACTGTAGCTAAACAATGAGAAAAACCACGCAAACATGCGCAAATACGGGCAGCTATACCGGAAATGAAAAAAAAAAAAAAAAAAAAAAAACATTTCTTTTACTTTTTATATTTGTACGGGGTTTACTATATGGGGGAGTTTAGTGTTAGAATGTACACGTGAGCCAAATTGCTCATGTAACTAGACATTTCCCGAGTTTCAAACTTGCAGGGGCGTGGATTTTTGGACTGATCGGCAGTCCGACATGCCCCCTACATTCGTCCACGCTCCGTGTTAATTTTAGAGTTGAGGCAGTGCGCCCTCATTAATATGCATGGAGCGCTGCCATCTTACTCTTAGACTGGCTCTTCTGTGTAAGACTAATTTAGTCTTACACAGAAGATTAGTGAATCCTGGGGATTGTGAAAAACCCTGGAAAATATTTTACTGTAGCTGAAATGAACTTGAAGCTTCACTTCTCTGCTTCTTCATTCACTTCCTTTTCTTCACATCCTGTAAGACAAGCCACCATTGAGGGAAGGAGAGGGACAAATTGGTATATCATACCACCCCTCTAGTTAGATCAGGGCGAACATATACTCAACCTTTCAGAGCAGAGTCCAACCCAGTCAGGCTACTCCACCGTCTCTGCAGGTTTTAACTCTGCTGATGTTAGAACAGCAGGTACCCACCATAGGTCAGGAGATGGCAGTAATGGAAGATGCTCCAGTATACCAGGTGCTCTATTCTCCCAAAAGGTGGGTCCTTGACATGGTGTGCTTGGCTTCTCACTATTCTCTTAATACCATCTGGTGTTTTTACAAGGCTTTCAGTTACCATCTCCAGTATTTTAGATCACTGTGCTATTAATTCTCTGCAAGGATTACAAGCATCTGTGTAGCTATCTATTGTCAGTTGCCATCTTTTCACCCTGTTCTTACCAAATCTCCATTGGCTTCTTCTGTATTTCATCTGCAGAAACTGGTGTCTTTGTTTCAGGTAGCTCTTCAGGTGCTTGGTCTGTAAGTACTGAATTTTTTGGATCAGGTTCCAGTGAACCTCTAGTGTAGCAGGTTCTTGTTACACAGATATTGATTTTATAGGCAGTGAAATAGTAGTACCTTTATAGATGTCAGTGAAGTGGTCAAGTGGCCTGACACGTATACTTCAGGTGTTGGTCATAGCCAGGTTTGCTTTGGCTAATGTTTGCTCCCTATCATATTGATAGATCAGTGCAGCTACCACAGAATTTTCATTTGTAGTTTTATAGTTGGCTGATTAGGACTGATGGCAGCTACAGTCAGTCATCTCCCAGTCTTTACCAGTTTAGTTTATAGTGACCCTTGATTTTCATTATTTAATTCTTTAGGGACAAATGCCCAGTCCAGCCCCATTGGCACACATAAGGATCCAATTAGCCAGTGTCAGCCAAAAAAACATAACTGGGAATTACCAGGACAACTAAATAGAGCATAATGTAGAACCAACTTGTTATGCCATTTTCACTAATTGTAATGAAGAAGAGGAAGTGGCTTACTCACCCTTCTGATGACCTAAGGTTTGGAGAGATTTTATGAACGATGCAGAACAGAAGATATGTCATCAACCACAGAGACATACAGGGACCAGAGCATGTACTTATTGCTACCTAACTAATTTTAGCTAGGGATATCATGATTTTATGGCTCCTGTCTCAAGGAAGGTGGGCCATATTTTTCATCCTTAAGGAGTGCTCAGTCTGGCCTTAGCTATTAAGCCTGACAGAACGGTTGTGGTTGTGGCCCTTCATAAGAACCTGACTTTTTAAGCTCAGGTTGTCTGGTAAAGTAATCTGAAGCTGAAGGCTGTGGGCACAGTGGACAGATAGATTTCTGTATTCTTAACTCTTCTCTAGCAAACTCTAACTTAATAGTGAAACCAGTTTCCTAGTCTGACCTCTACTTAATTTACTTCATCTTGAAGCTTGCTGTAGACTGATTACTCAATCTTGTGCTAGTTAGGCACAGGAATATAACTGAAGTTATAAGTAGAGACCTGGCTTTGTATTTGCCTATCTTTCTTTGGAGTATAGGGCAAGTGATCTTAATCAACAGGTAATGGTTTGCAACAAGGCCATCTAGATCTGTTTGCCCCACATTGTGCATTCTCCTCTTCTATTGGGATACATGAAATATGGCATGTCCATGCACTCTGCAGTCTTAGGAAATCAATCTGGCCTTGTTGAGTGCAAGGTTAGACTACATGAGACCTACAGAGTTTACTAATTAGGAGTTTCCCCATAAGAAGACAATATTCTTAATCATGGGGTATTCTGCTGCCTTACATAGACAAGTAATGCTGTCTCCGATCAGGGGTGGGCTGTGCTGTCCAGCCCATCTAGGTAACGCAATTTTTTTTTCTGACTTATGTTTCAGGCTGTGGCTCACTTGTCTTTGATAATATTGATCAGATTTGGCTGGGATCTGTTCATGGATTTTCTGCTGGGTCATGCAATGAAAGCGATCCAACAGAAATATCTTCATACAGAGCTTGGGGTAAATTTTGGTATAATGACTAGCTGAGATCAAGATTTTCATCTCTTGTTTACATGCAGCCACACGTAGGCTGCATAGGGTCCATGAATATTAAAAGCAGCTTTAATTGTTCTCATCCTCAAAAATTATTTTTGCAACCTTGTGACTTGGAACATTTCTACCCAGTCTCACTTCTTCTTTTTATCGGTAAGACAAAAGATAAGGCAGTACACATATAATCCCCCAGAGTTTTGTAACTCATGGCATCCTTGACCCCCTTCTGCCTAATGTCAGGAACTACAACAGCAATGACACTGATCTTACCAGTTAAATGTAATGACGAAAGGTCAATGCTGCTGTTCCCTTTTGGTCCTCCTTGATCTCTCTCTCCTGTTCCTGACGCTATGAACTATAATAGCTTGACTGAAGCCTTGCATTCCTACTGTAGTTTTTGTGTAGAGACTGCTATTATCCTAAAGCAAATGTACATTTTTATCATAAAAGCCAAGACTGTGTAAAACTTGCAGCATGCAAAATGTTTAATATATATTAATGTGTTAAGTGTAAATAGTTCTGAGTATGTGACTGCTTTCAGTGGAAATGCAGTAGAAATGGTTAAACAATGAAAAATAAATCTGTCTTCAAATGTGCACCACCTATTGCAGCTCTTTCAGCTTAAACAATACATTACCCTTATTTGGACATTAGCCTGTTGGACTTCCTACCCAAGAGAAAAATGTAGTGAAAATAGAAAATGCATAATTTTAATTGAAACCAATCATGTCATATAGAACTTGGGACTATAAAAGCAGAGAAAGGTTGTTAGTCTGTTAGTTACTGACTTACTTCTAAACTGCTCAATTGGATCGCATTCCTGTACAAAGCTCAGTATGGAGTCAATCTTCCAGTGATACTAGGCAACTGATGTTTGAAACTTCAAGTCAGAAGTGGATGGAAAATCAAGTACATGTTTAGCTACTGGTAGTGCTAGATCCGTATATGCTGCCAGAGTTTTTCTATATATCATATGTCATTTAAACACATTTATTTGGTATTTTAGTGTGAGTGGCTTAGCAGGTAGCATACTCACCTTTGATGTGGAAGAACAGACATTTGTGGACTCTATTCCTGCACAAGGTGCTTGGATTAATTTTCAAATATAATACCACAGTGTAGCATAAATGGGGGGGGGGGGTGCAGCACTCCTGAGTGTGCCATATTTTGGAAAAGACATTAAACTGAGGTCGCATCGACCTGAGTTAGTGGTGGTAAAGGCAAAAGATTTCACTGCATTTTCCGAAGAGTAAGGGTATTTTGTTATAAATACTTGACATGTACAGGGAGGGGAAACACCTTCTCGTTGGCCTTCCTGGCTGACCGAGAGCCAGTTTTGGTGTACTGCCAAGGAGAAAATGCACTTGATGGCGGTTGCCTTGCCCAGGGATACCCCCTCCCCCCGAGAGAGAGAGAGAGAGAGTCGTATCTGCATTTCAAGGCCATCATGTTGAATCCTGTGAGTGGACTGTGCAAAGAAACTAAGAATACAAATTTCAGGTAAAAAAATGCTGCACAGAAAAAATATCACATTTCACTGTTAAACTTCCCACCATTGTGCAGTAACTAGCATTTTATTTTTAATAGTTTATCTCACTGTGTAAATGTTTTACTTTTCCCACTCCTGTGTCATAGCCAGCATTTTATTTTTAATAGTTTCTCTAATGGCATAAGTTTTCTATTTTTCCAACTAAAACATAAACTTGAAACAAAGGTTTTATCTAGCTGTTCAGTATCTTGAATTATACAAGATTCATAAATCCATAAAACACCATGTCCATATTAACATTTTACAAAATATGAGACATTCAATTACACCTTCATCTTTTGCATTCAAAAATGCATGTTGAGCACTTCTGTCTACATCACATCACATAAATGTCATCACATTTATTATATATATATATATATATATATATATATATATATATATATATATATATATATATATTTATATGAAACACATAAATGTTTTTAAACTGAGATCCTTTTACTTGTAATCTCCAAAGAACATCTGCCCTTTACATCAACTAATTTTTGGCACTGTTTTTATACTAATACTAGATTACTTGATAAATCATGCCAAGGATTTGCCAGATGTTTTACAGAAGATCTTTATATTAAATGTTGCTGTTTTGTGACAGTTGTAATATATTCAGTGTATATGGCCATATTCTTTGCATCTTTACATTCATTTCATCTGCCATTTTCTTCTTTTTTGGTCATTACATCCCTCACAGTAAACCCTATATTTTATATACAGTAATTTACTGACTCAAGTGTGTTTGTCATATTTCAAACATTTAGCATGCACTGCAAATACATAGATGCTAGGGGGAAACTATTGGACTGATTAATCCTAATCCTGTAACTTTGTTTTTATTACATAAAACACCTCTCTTAACAAGGTGAATGTGTGACTTCCAGATAAAACTGAAAAACAAATGTAGTAATTCAGTTTTCTTACAAGACTGGAACATATGCCCCCCCCCCATGACTGAATTAAGTAAATACACTTTCTTTTTAAATCAGACAGCAAGTTATCCATTTGCAGCTTTACTGTATCATATGTTTCAAGCCTTACATCTAACACTTCAAACTCAGCTACAGTAAAATATATACCTTCTGTTTTTATTAATTAACTCATTCAAAATACTACAGTTACTAAAGTGTTAGTGTTGCACCTCTGACAAGTACAGGACTACACACGCCACATCCTTAGTGACACCACTATCCATATACATTTTTTCTACAAATTCTTCTTCAATCATTCTAATATGTATATATTGCACTTCTGCCATTTATTTTCACAGGTTCTGTCTTATTTTCTTCAGAAAACATATGTCTGCTTAAATATGATGAAATGTCTTTACTCTTCTCTTTTATAAAATAACATTGGTTCCACAATAAATCTTTGGCTTTATGCTTATTGACTTCATACATTTCCCTTTTTCGTTGAACATTTTAAACTATTCTGTCTCAATAAGCCATCATAATCTGATGATAATAAATTCCGACTGTGCCCTTGCATAATATGCTGCCTTTTCTCTATTAAAATAGTCTTTCCAAGATTTATTTTTAAAAGCTAATCACCATTCTTCCCAAGAGGCATAGGAAGATCTCATACATACACACACCATCCATTAAGTGTGAAGTAGTCATTAACGTCTCCGGGCCCGCAAAGTGAAAGAAAGTAAAATCATGTTCAGTTTTGCATCTTGTACATAAGTCAGTTTCCTGTCTCTGCCTAACACTAATTGTCTACAATGCATTACTTCCTTCAGAACCTTAATATTTTGCATAACTTTTAAACATTTGTCTAACATTGCAATTAGTCTCCCATCACACTGGTGTCCCATCTGCCCTGAGTTAGTGGTACACTTAAAAAAAAATATTCTGTGACATTTGTTGAAGCATATAATGTTATTACTCAAAAACATATGCTTTTATTTTATAATATCTAATATTGATATCTATGCATGTGTTCTACTTTCATATGCAAATCATGAATATTTACATTTTTTCTAATTCTGTAAATCCAACTGTCATCTTGGCTAAAAGACCAGTCATTGGTATTGCCTCATAATATCTCTTTTTGTAAAAGAGATGGAAATCTAATGTCCAATAAATGGTGTTAATGGAGAACATTATACCTTTTTAGGTTTTCTCCATATCAGTGAAAATGATATGCACCAGTATAATTTGACACTGATGCATCATTATGACAGGTACAGAGGAATTGGCAGAGTAATCCTCGTTACCTGTCAACCACATGCTTGACTGGACAGGAGCCATTGTAGTTTTCTGCTGCTTGCTTGTAAGTCTGTTACTCTCCATTACCACTGTCAAAGGAAAGTGTACAGTGCTATTTCCCATTTTTTATTTATATTTATGTATATTTTGTGTATTTGAAAAATATATATTATGTTGTTAAGCCAGCCATCAGTTTTTACCTCACAATTTATATAAAAAATTAATAGTTCTTCAGTACTAGCCTCCACGTTATCAGAGAAAGAAAAGGACCCAACAATGGAAAAGCACCCTCCTCAGCCTTAACAGACAAATATGACAACTTGTCAAATCCTCCAAGAGCTCCTTTGAGAGAAACCTAGCAAATACTGCTAAGGATAACCATAAGGCCTTTTACAGCTATGTACGTAACCTAAAGGGTAGGACCCAAGCATATGCAGAACTGGTGGCCAACGGTATCACACACACTGACACGACAGAGATGGCGACCCTGCTAGTGGATAGGTTTGGTGACAATTTCATTCCCTTATCCCCACCTAACTTATAACAACCCTCCCCCATACATATCTGAAGAGCAGGTCCTCAAAGCTCTGTCCAAAGCAAAAAAAAAAAACACAACCTCTATGGGACCAGACAACATCCCAGGCTGTTTTCTAAACAGGCTAAAACATGAACTAGCGTCACCACTAAGTACCCTTTTCAATGATAGCCTAACTACAGGCTTTGTTCCTGCTGAATGGAGAACTGCTACAGTTATTCCCCTCCACAAAAGTAACCCAGTAACAGACCTGGGGAATTACAGACCAATAAGTCCGACCAGCCTCATCTGCAAGTCCATGGTCCTCATAAATCAAGACATAGTTGACCTCCAAACCCTGGATCCTACCCATTTCAGCTGTGTGAAGGATAGATCCTGCCTGTTAAATCTGGTGGATTTCATTGACAGTGTGACCAAGGCAATTGATGAAGGCAAATCTGTGCACACAGCTTACCTCGACTTGGCAAAAGCTTTCAACACAATCCCACATTCAGGCATTACTGATAAACTTAGCAAACTGAATGTAAACACCTTTGTTGTAAGATGGGTTGTCAATTGGCTCACAAACCGGGCACACACTACCAAAGTGGGTGACTCCACATCAGCCAGCAGACCTGTTACCAGCGGGGTGCCACAGGGGTCAGTGTTGGGCCCCCTACTGTTTGGTATATACTTCTCAGAAGTTCAGGTCAAAACTAAAGGGCTGTGGCTGACCAAGTTTGCAGACAACTGCAAACTAGGTGCAATTGTTGAATCCCCAAATGATGTTTGTATACTCCAGGATGATCTCATACAGACCAGTGACTGGTTTATTTGTCCTTCCACACTATCAAATCAATAACAATACCATAAGTTTCCATGAAATGGTAAGGGACCTGGGATCATGGGTTGACTGCGACCTTAACTTCGACCACCACGTGTATACCATGGTAAGGAAAGCTTTCCATGTAGCTCATTTGATTATTAAAGGCATTACCTCGAGAGCAAAAGAAGTTATAACCCCCCTATTCTGGGCACTTATCTGGCCCATAATTGAGTATAACTCTACATTTGGTATGTACCGTACTAAGCACCTACAGCAGTTAGGGAGACATCTGAGGTTTCTAACAGAGAAGATCAAGGGCCTCCAGCATGTGCCTTACATGGACCAACTAAAATCCCTATCACTACACTCCATATCTTATAGACTTTTTAGGGGAGACTTATACCTGGCCTACAGAGCAACCCAAGACCCAAACCTAATGAACTTACTACATATCCATAAATCAAATGAGTATAGGGCTACCCTTTCTAGGGACTTAAATATGGTCTGCGACTTAAATAGGACATGCTGGAGGGACAGATTTATCTCCCAGCGAATGCTACATCTTTGGAACAGGCTACCAATTCATGTGAAACAGAGCACCTCTATGACACTGTTCAAGAGGAACCTGGATGAGTGGATGGGGCATCGTAAATTCTTAGTAGGGATAGCACCCACAGCCCTTCTGGACATGGGGAGTCATCACTAAATGCAATCTTGGGTACTGACTAGTACCTCTACTGTATTACATTGGGTTGAAATGGCTAGGCTTAAAAAGACCTCCAGGTCGATAACCTAGTAATCTCCTATGATCTGAAAAATATGATTTAACCACACAAAATTTTAGGTCTATAACTGCTGCACTGTTTGCATCATAAATCTGTAAACAGCATATGATGTTATTCATTGTCTGGAATTAATGATCCAGTTTGGATAATTCTTGTTTTGTAGTGGATGGGCACTGATGTGATTGATGAACAGCTGACAACACTGTATAATCATGTAACCATGGGATGTGCTATTTTGGACCCAGACAGAGATGAGGTCCAGTGTTCTCCATTAACGACTAATACACTTATCAGATCTGCATCAGTTGTTTGACATCATTTTAACACTTTGTGTCCATAAATATCTCTTAATGCTGTAAAAATGGAAGATTATCCTTCTTCTTTTTACTCTTCTTTCACAGAAGTAGGTTTGCTACTCAAAGTTGGTTTTACCTTTTAAATTTTCTTTTACAATGCTTAAACTTCTGACTAATATTCATGAGTTCCTTCAGCAAAGTCATCAGATTCAAGATCACCAAACACATTCAGTTTCCACACTTAAGTCATGAAATATAATTTTTTACCAGACTATCCTGTTATGTAAACAACTGAATTATTATCCATTTCATGCTCTATGATGGAATGCTGTAATACAAGCGCATGTCTAAAAGTACTAGCAAAGTGCAGCTGCACTCGCTCAGGTCACGTTACATGAACTCTGCAGCTCTCTCGCACCCCTTTATCCCAGTTTCATCCTTTCTTATCTCATCTTGTCATCCCCTTACTGTCTGTCCTTAATCCTACTTCCCTCTTTTTTTTGCATCTCACCTTTTCTCTGTCTTTCCTAATGGTATCCTTTCTTGCAACTATTCTTATTTGCCTCTGCTAATGTCTTCATACGTCTCTATATAATGATATACTGCTATCCCTATACCTCAAGCCATCTCAGTCATTATGGCTACATCTTAGCTATAAAACTCTAAGCATAATTTCATTTTTTCATTCATGTTTTGACATTGGAAATTGCTTCTTGAACTAAATGTTGTAGCATATTTTTGCATCTGTAAATATGTATATATATTTCTTTTTAGCATATCCTTGTATCTGTACATATATTTTGTTAATTTCGTATGTGATCATATTCATTGAGATCAGTTCACTGCCCCAGTAAACAAATATAAATAAATAAATGAATAAAAAACTTGAATTAGTAGCATTATTATTATTCATATAGTTCACATGTTGTTCTGCAACTTGTATAGTGTTATATAAAGTGGGACAATCAAACTAAAAGTACACATTTATATTATCTTTTAGACTGAGTAGTCTCTTCACATTGTGAACATCATTGTTTTCTGAAACTAACAAGATGAGAAACTTTTCCAGAATAATAACAAGACTTGGCGTAATCCCAGTATTTATGTCCATTTGCAATTACTACATTAGGTAACTGCACAATGTCATTGTCCACCACATCAAGAGAAGTCCACCCCTCCTGTATACCAGTCCAAATATTCCTTTCATCTGGTTTTACAGCATAAACAATCATGCTTTTTTTCCAGAAAAGCTTAAACAAACCTTGCATCACATCAGCAGTTTGAAATTGTACTAGAAACATTTTTCTACTTTGCAAATGTTTAAGAATTACTATGTATTCATTCCACAGAAACATACATTTATTTTTTGTCAAACATAGGAGTCTCATTGTTAACAAATGCAACTCAGAAGTTAATTTCAGCATTATTCTGCATTAAGAAATGAACATCATTTACACAGGACCGTAACAGTTTATCAGTCGTGTTCTAAATGTCATGCATATTAATGCTTTTGTCTACTGTCTATACAGTAATTTAGCAGCAATTGACTTATTGCCCTGATATGACTGCTGCTGCACCATGCCACTTAACACCTTTTTGCATCTTACCAACTTTAGAATTTGCAGATACAGTCTGTGTTACCCCAGTCACAGTATCAGTATTCCCCCACGATCAGCAGCCTGGAAATACTCTGCTGAATATTTTCCATTGCTACATGTGGTATGACTACTTCAGAGTTGCCTAAAGGCAATGCATAGCACTTTTCTAACACATCACTCCAGGAAACTTTAATCTCATTGCAAGTGTTGACATTTCCCCACAATTAAACTAAAATAATATCTGTCAACTTGTGCACTAGGCAAAAGGGGGGCTCCATGGCGTCCCCCACCACACTACCTGGTGCCCCCATCCTGGTCTAACTACATCAAATAAACGCTAGAAAAGTGCCCCTGCTAGACCGGCGCCCAAGGCGGCTGCCTAGTTGGCCTATGCATAAGGCCGGCTATGTGTCAAACCACCACCATTATAGCAGTGGCTTGAAGCAAGCAATGTTAAATTTCAGTTGTATCAGTCAAATGTTCACTAGTCTCTGCACTATTATTAGTGCAATGTACAAATCTGCCTTGCTAGAAAGAGTAGAGGGATTAACCCCCATACCTGACCAAATGTCCCCTAGTTAACATGAATACCACCTCAGGTATGCATTGATGATATGCCTTAGACCCGGCATTAACCAAATCAACAAAACATTGAATCAGTCAACCATGTGTGCAAGTTTATAGTTCCTTGTATTTTTGATTTTAAAAAGTGCATTACTTATTTTTATTTACATCAAGCAAAGAGTTTTATTGCCCACCTTTTAATCTTTGTAGCTGGTGGTTTAGTTATTAGCTTAAGGGTATGAATAGTGAAATGGTATAAACTCAGCTGTTAGCTTTCAGTTTTGTAATGGCTGCTGCTCAAACTATTGTTGCCATACCAAAGTTAAATGTCTGACTTATTTTTAAAGGTAAATAGGAATTGTGTTTTTAGCATGTTACAGTAATGTAGATAATTCCATTGTTGCTGTAAGGACAGAGTAGAGGGTGTTGGCACTGCAGAGCTATCACTAACCCCCACCCTTAAATTATATAGTGTGCATGGATGTTTGGGTTCAAAATAATCTTGGGGCAAGTTTCAATTATTATTGATGATTGCCCTGGAAAGCACTGAACTCTGATTGAAGAGGGTACAAAGTCAAGGCACCAATAATTATAACTGATCTGCAGAGCACAGTTTAAAACTTATTTGGGTGTGGCAGGTGTTGGCTATTACTCAAAGCAGTAGTGCAATTTACTGTGTGGGCTTGAGGCCATCTGCTCCTTGTATATTAATAGGTGGTTGTAGTCAGGATTTAAAGCCTATAGCAACACATATTAATTGGCAGCAGAAATGCAGATTGTGATACTGTAGTCTGTGTCTATCACATATAAACTGGTGTCAGTGGCTGGAATTATCCACCCACTCATCACATTCTCCTCCACAGTCATCAGCTGGTTCATCTTTTGCCATTTTGCTTCTTGCACACATTTATTCAGGGATACATTTCTCTTCCAGTTACTGGCTGCACTGTGGGATGCCACAAGGCTCTAGTTTTGCTGTTCATGAGGTGCATGCTTCCACTTAGAGAGTCCATGGGGGGTACTGTATCACTACTATGCAAATTATATCAAGTTGTACCCTTCTATTAGGTGCAAATGTTGACCCTAATTCACTTGAATATAATTTGGACATCATATTTGAGTGGATAAGGAATAGTTAACTGTGAATTAACCTTACAAGAACTGTGACAATAACCTGCATGTTTCCATTGTGGAATACTGCTTAAACTGAGCATATCATTTTAATAGAGGACTTAGCAATGATTGTTTATTGTACAATATACATGTGCTGTAAACACTGCAATGCCCAGTGACTTGAGACTCTAAATACTGAATGTGGATGCCTGTAGCAGGTACAGAACTCTGCAGCTAAACTTTTGATAAGTTATCCCATGCCAAGTCCACATTAGTTGAATGGGGAGATGTTACTGGCTGTTTGTGACTTTGAGGATGAATATATAAGTTTTAGCACTTACTGCACTCTACAAGACATGGATTCTGTCTCTCTTAAGAAAATATTGGTACCATTTTGGTTTGTATAACTGCTTCATTCACTTGATGGGGGGGGGGGGGCTACTAGTAATTCCTAGGATGTGGACTGAATTGTTTGATATTCACTGTCTCTCTCTCTCTATCCATCAATCTCTTACATCACTTATTCTGGCTGGGGTCATGAGGATTGTGTGGCTACAGCAGACTTTTTTAACCACAGTGACAGCACTTAGATCACTTTGTGAGATTCCTTGTACTTTCCAGGTAAGCTAAATGTCACACTTTCTCTAGCATGTCCTAGATGTACCCTAGGACATCCTGTGTGCCATACCTGGTATACCTGCTACTGGAGATAATCAGAGGAAATCCTCAGTAGGTGTCCAAGCCACCTCAAATGACTCCTCCCAGTCTGGAGGAGCAGTGGTTCAACTCCAAGATCCTCCTGGATTATTGAGTTCTGCACTGTGTTGCAGAAAGTGAGCCTGTCAGGTCTGCAAAGGAATGCCATTTTCACTGCTTGTGCTAATGATCTCATCTGTTTAGTCACTATACAAAACTTATGATGGGTACATAAATTAATTGGTAACTTGAAAACATCATCCTTTGACTCAACATTTAACACCACCAAGCCTGGCTCTAGGGGTGGTTTCCGGTATCTCTATTCTTGGTGAGGTTCTCTTGTTCTTTGAAACAATCATCATGATGGTAATATTTTGTAGATTTTTTTTGTCTGACTCTTCCCCTTAAACAAGTTTGCCAAAGATGACCCTACCTAGAGTACAAATCTCCAACCAACATAATGTTAAGGATCACAGGGGCATGTAACCCCCTCTCACCACTATCCACATGATAAGGTCACAATTCTAGGAAAAAAGACAGTCTGCTCTCCTTTGGAATTCACTACCTTGCCAGTTTCAAGATACTGACACTGTGGATATATTCAAAAGGTTACTGATGACATACCTTTATCAAAACGGCTATCTTGTCTAATTATTGATCTGAGTTTGAGAACATATATCTACCTGTTTTATCATTAATTTTTATAACTGCTTTTTCTCTGATTGTGCATTACATTTTGTGTATTTCATATGATTTTAGTTTATAACTATTATGCGCTTAGGCTAAAGCTGATGCTGAATGTTCATGTCATCATCCCAGATAACGCCATTGAGGTAATAGACTGATTATCTGATAGGGATGACAGAAGCTTTCCTAAGGCCTTAGTAGTTACAGGAAACATGGTGGGCTCCTTTATGGTACAGATAATGAATGGTTCAGCAGACAGGGCATTCTGGATGGCAGGTGCTGTAATTGCTGTGTGGTGGCATTTCTGGATCTGTCTTGCCCCATTTTTGGAAGATAGCAAAGCAATATTCATAAATGTTTCCTTTGTGAGGCTGTTACTATTTCAGGTTGAAATAGATTATCATTTCAATGTAATGAAGGAAAAGGGTTGAATCACTCTTGCTGCAGGTGCATCTCTTTACCATCCACATTGAGGCTTCACACAGTCCAAGAAGAGCAGGAAGAGCCTTTGGTTCTGTTGAAACCTATAAAGACCATAGAAGGGCAGCAGTATAACCAAAAAAATATGCTAGCCAGCAGTTGGGTTACTGAGATAAATGCAGAGATCCACAATGCCAGAAGGGCAGAAGGATGCCCTTCCATGGCAGTCCTAACCTCTAACCCAACCACCTCAGGAGATGGTGAGAAAGGGGAAGTCACTCCATCTTGCAGCATGGCATGCTATCACTGTAGATTTAAAGGTAACGAAGGTAGTAATCAAATCCTGTCCCTTATGCTTTTGTTCGTATTGTCCAAAGGCTACTTTCCCTTTCACAGAGACCCATCACTGCAGAAAACATCAGCTGAAATGGAGTCTCTCATTGTCATCAAAAGGATCCATGTAGTACATTCTGGATAGCCAGCAGATTGTGAAACTTTTGTCACAGTACATTCTGGATGACTAACAGATTGTGGAAGCTCATATCACATTTTGGTGCCAAACATAACAGAGAAGTAAAGCCCACATTAAAGCTAGGAGGCCTAAGTATCTCCTTTCACAAAGGAAAGTTCTGCATAGTCACCTTTTAAATCTGTCTTAAATAAACACATGCCCCGTCTCATCTTAAATTTTACAGTGTACAATGGTACTCCCTACTTTAAGGTCTGTGCCAGCTGCAATCTGTAAAGCCCAGTGGAACTTCAAAAAAACTCAAAGATGGTTTTCATCTTACCCATTCAAGCTCAATCCTACCCAGAACTTGGTCTAAATATATAGGTTAATCACCTGCCTATATAGTCCAATTGAACAGTTTCTAATTTTAACATTATCTCTTCCATCCGACAGATATTTCAGTTATATCTATAGATGTATCAACACTTGACTTCATAGTCCAGTCATATTTCACACCTGAACTGACAAAATGTTCTCCCGCACAGAAAAGGTCTGTGTATTAAGTCAATATTTTCCCCAATCCAGGATACTACTGAATACTCACAATAACACCATCCTGTCAGTCATTTCCTTGCAGCATAGGTACTACTGAATACTCACAATAACACCATCCTGTCAGTCATTTCCTTGCAGCATACCTTTAGTGCCTTGTGCACTGGATGATTTATGTCTGACAGTTTTCATCCATCCCTGTATCTCTTTACATCATATTTATTTTCCTAAGAACATTAGAAGATCTATATTTATATTGATTTAGTCATTTAAACTGACGCGTGTATCATAATCTGGTTGCTGCTGGGCATAGCCAAGATGGCCACATTTTTTTGTTTTTTAGTTCTGTTTTTTTTTTTTTTTGTTTTGCTCCTTGCAGCCACCAATTTCTGTTTTCATTCACAGAGTCTACAAGACCCACCTTTGCCTTCATTGGGGTCTACCTGACTCATGCCAGGGGTTGGTGAAGATAATTACTATAGTGTAGTATCATACTGCAGCTGGGGAGTGTTTTTGTAATGCTGTAACCTTCCTCATCCTTCTGTGTACACCCAGAGAGGTATCTGTGCAATATGGACATGCCAGAGTATCATTCCCTCCTCTGCAGTGACTCAGCCAGTGTTCCCTTCTATTCTGTTTAAGGACCATGCCTTCCCCATACATTCCCAACCTTCACCTCGGATCAGTCTTAGATGTATGCAACTGCACCCCCCAGGATGGGCTCACCTATCCTTCTCTGCAAGTGCTTGAACCCAGTTCACCTGGACTGTAGTCAGGCCTTTGTCTCTTTACACAACAGTGCTGACAGATGGCTATATCTTAGCATAGCACCTTGACAAGGAATAGTGTAAGTGCAACTTTTGTGTATTTAAACAACCAGCCTCTAAGAACGAGACTAGAGTGTTTACTTTTTGGTGTGGCTGTATCCATCAGCAATGGGAATGGAAATGCCAGTAAAGCTCAGTCTGGATGAAGTGTTGATCATGCTTAATAGCAAATCCAGAAAGCTAACATTCATTTGGGAAAAATTAGGAAATATGTGTATAGTGATTGACAAAATAAAGATGAAACATTCAACACTGACTTGTCAAGTCACTTACCATGGGCAAAAAGTAGATGCCCAGAGTTAGAGACACTCTTCACTTTAAGCAGAAACAAGATGATGTTGAAACAGGTCTAGGTTGGACTGCTTAAGCTATAGCAATCCTGGCTGAGGGTGTGAAGGAGATACAAGCACTATTGTCCCAACTTCCTGGAGGAACAGTTTAAACTGGGCCAAAGTAAGACAGGTACTATCAGGATGCAGCTCTCAGCCCATTGCTTTTCATACTGGTGATGGACTACATCAGCAAATGGGTCAGAAGGGACAGATCGACAAAGTTGCTGTATGCAGGTGATGTGGCATTACAGCCAGACTCTGAACAAGAACTTCAGTTAAGGATAAGGGAGTAAAATGCAAAATTGAAGGTGCACAGGTTGAAACCAAGTACAGATAAGACAGTTGTAATAGCAGCAAATATGGAAATCAGAAGAAACTGAGAATTGAAATAGATGGGAACTTAGTGGAACAAGTTAATAGCTTGAGTTACTTTTTGTAATTTCTCCAAGTCTTTTGGGCTTCTAATATCATGATGGGAATGGACCCCATTCCTAAGTCAAAGTAAGATTAAAGTTCATGAAATTAGTATTGTTTCAGTCCTTGATGTCAGCCAGTAGTGCTCTTCGCAGCACCCGCAATGTGCCCAGTAATGACTCCTCCTGCAGTTCTAGGAAGTTACATATATTGGTAACATATCTAAATACGATTGTAAATTATTTTTTATAAGACCAGTTGCTCCTACTACTATTGGAACTGTCTGGGTATCTTTCTTCCACATTGCTGTCATTTCTGCCTGCTGATCCTGATATTTTATAACTTTGTATCTCTCTGTACGCAAGACACTGTAGTCACTGGGTGTGGCAATTTCAATGCTACTCTTGTCTTCTTTTCTTGGACCGCTATATCCAGTTTTCTAGCATCTATCATTTGAACTGTTGGTAATGGATAATCCCATGTGATGTAGACTTCTTCATTTTCTATGATGCTTTGTGGCTCATGTTTCCAGTGTTTTTTGGCCCCTTCAGTAGCATAATGTTTGCACAATCCCAGTGCAACAGTCTCGCCACATTATTATGCCTTTCAGTATACAGTCCTTCTGCCATTAGTATGTCGCAACCAGCAACAAGGTGTGCAACTGTTTCCAATTCAGTTTTACAAAATCTACATTTGTCTGTTTCTCCCACATGTTTAATGGACTTTGTAAATCAGCGTGTACATAGCCCAGTATCTTGGGCTGCCAATATTAACCTTTCATCTCTTGGTTTGAATTCACCTCTCCTTAATCATTCATGTGTTCATTCCTGATCAACATGAGGTTCTTCCAGAAGTTTTCTATACTTGCAACTATATTTATGCTTTTTCCACATTTCTTGCCTTCTCATCTGATCCTTCACCTTATATTCTTTCTTTTGTTTTTGGGCACATTCAGTTGCTTCTGACTTTTATCTACTTCTGGTTTGATTTCCATTCGTGCTTGATGCCGATAAGCTTCTGCTAGATTAAACAGAGAAGTCATCTTGGATTTATTCTCCTCATGTTTCAAACTTTCACTACTTTTGGTTCTTGTGAGGTCAGCAGATGTGTGTGGAGTCCCATGACTGCAGATCTATACATATAATCAATTTCAAGGAGGCCCATCCCTCCTTTGGTACGTAGAATATATAATCTTGGTATGCACTGATTTTTATAAATCATTTGGTGAGCAAGAAGCATCCTTCTTGTTTTCCTATCTAATCTATCCAGCACTTTTTGGGGCCAGTCAATCACTCCAAAACTATAAGTTAGGACAGGAAGAGCAAATTGGTTTATAGCCTGGATTTTGTTCCTAGATGCCAGTGCTGTTTTCAGGATTAATTTAAGCCTTCTGAAGTATTCTTAAGTTTTATTCACATTTGTTCATGTTTTTTTATTGTTGATCCTTCATCAATTCCCCAAGTATTTATGCACTCCTTGTTGCTCAAGTTCTTTTATATCACATTCTTGTCCCAAACTGTTGTTTTCCTGGTGTTGCAGTTTTCCTGCTTTAAAGGTTGCTTTTGCACATTTATCAAGACCAAATGACATTCTTATATCATCTGAAAAAGTTTTGACAACTTGCAGTTGTGCTTTCAGTTCCTCATATGATGAGCTATACAGTTTTAAATCATTGATAAAGAGAAAGTGAGAAGTCTTTACACTTTGCTGTTTTCTAGGAGCCAGAATATAGCCATGGCCTAAGCTGTTGAGTAAACAGCTTAATGGATCAAGGGCAAGGCAGAATAGTAATGGTGACAGTCACCCTGGGATATCCCCCTTTGAATTTATATCCCTGGGATAACAATTTGTCCTTTATCATGGCTTAATTGCAAAGTGGTCTGCCACTGTTACATGGTCACTGTAATGTAATCGATCAGTGTGGGGTGTATCTTATACATTTGTAAGCAGTCTTTTATCCATGAATGAGGGATACTATCAAATGCTTTTTTGTAGTCAATCCATGCCACACTAAGATTCTTCCCCTTTTTAGAGTTCTTCACTATGTCTTTAACAACAAATGATCTTTTGTTCCATATAACTTTAGTTTATTGCCCTTTTGTTCAACTGCCATAATTGAATTTTCTTCTAAATAACTATAAACTCTGTTGGCATCAATTCCCGTGTATAGTTTATACATTGTTGGAAGGCAAGTTATTGGTCCATAATTTTTAGGGTAGTTTGCAGGTTCACTCTTAAGTAGGAGCATTGTTTTTCCTGTTAGCCAGGTTGGTGTCTGTTCTGAGTGTGCATATAAATAGTTCTTACTCATGGCTAAATCTTAGTCAAAGATGTTAATACTCTTAACCAGACGTTAGGTACTGCATCTGGGCTTGGGCTTTCCAGTTAGAGGCTTTTCTTGACTTTGTTTCAATCTCTCTAGCTGTTACTTCATCCCATTTCATATCTTGTACCTATAAACTTATTACTGTTTCTTTTACCTCTTCTATCCATTTAGCTTCTTTGTTATGTTCCACAAGATCTTCATAGATGCTTCTCCAAAATGTATCTATTTCTACTTTTTTGGGCAGTCTTTCAATTCCTTTTATCTTATTTCCCAGTTTTCTATAAAATCTTTTTGGGTCCTCAATAAATTGCTTATTTTGCACTTTTCCTTTATATTTATCTTCGTATCTTCTAAGTTTTTCTGCCTGTGCTGAAATTTTTAGTTTGTTATTTGCGATAGTGCATGATAGTTCCTAGTCTGTTCTAATATTGCGCATTGCTTTTATCACATCTATCTTTCTTAGTATTTTTGTCAATCTGTTCCCTCTTCTATAGTCTTCTAACAGTGACACTTCTTGTCTTAATTGCTTTATAATTTTCTCTAGTCGATATTTCCATGATGGTAATCGATTTCTCCTTTCCCTCACTACCCTGTGTTCTTGTGGTAGAACTTTATCAGTTATTAATTTAGCTGCACAGTAATATATCCTGTTTCCTTCTGTTATATCACATGGATCTCTATGTACAGTCCTAATTACTGTGTTCATTTGTTTTATCAGACTTCTGACTTTTTGGGTTTTATTAACCTTCTGCAGTCTATTTCTTTCATTGATCTTAATATATCTGTCCATGTCTATTAAATCCATCAATTCTTCTCTTAGCTCATTTTCTTCCAAACTGAGGACACATCCCTTGTTTTCCATTTCCTTCGGGCATTCTATAGAAGGTTCTATAGCATCTTCCTGTAACACAGTCTCATCAATTTCATCCAGTGCCATCTGTTGCTCTATCATATGGGAACTCATTGGCCTATCACTCCTCAACATTGTCTGCATCACAGTTTCCTGTTCCTTCTCTTGCTGTCTAGCTTTAAGTGAATGTTTATACTGGTTTCCTGCGGAAGGCTCCAAATTATCTTCATATGGCACCTGACCAATTGCTTCCTGTTCCACTGGTTTCCCCTTAATTTGGATATCCATTACTCTATCCTGTTGTGGTGCTTTTTGAATTAGATTTTCTACATTAAATTCTTCACGTTGCAGGTACTCCATAACTTCAGTTTCTATTTCTTTAACTTCTCCATTACTAATCTCCTTTTCTACTTTTCCTCTTTTGTCTTCTTATTTTTGTATTGTAAAATTTTTCATATCTGGGTTCCTTTATCTGTCTTTCTCTTCAAATATCTTTGGTGCTGCTCTTTTTGTATTGGTTAGTTTTGCTTTCTCCTTTGCATAAGTATTACACCATATTAAATCTCTTTTTCTTTCCCATGTCCATATTTCTTTTTCAGATGTTTCCTGATCTTCCTGTTTCTCCCTGCTTTGGGGACTCACTCCATCTTGCTGTGATGTAACCTGTGTTAGATCTTCTACATCAAATCCTTCACTTCGCAGGCACTCCACAACTTCTATTTTTTTTTACTTCTACTTTACTGATTTTCTTTTCTACGTTCCATCTTTGTGACATTTTTTTTTATCGTGAAATTTTCCATATCTGGATGCCTTTGTCTGTATTTCTCTTCAAATATATTTGGGGCTGCCTTCTTTACATTGACTTATTTGGCTTTCTCCTTTGCATAAATATTGCATCATATCAAATCTCTTTCTTTCCCATGTCCATATTTGTTTTTTATAATTTTCAAATATCTCTTGGTTTTGTTGTTTATATTTTCGCATTTCCTCAGATGCTTCCTTTTCCAAGCAGATCAAGATTTCTTGATCTATATATTGTTTCTCACAAATCTGTTGTATTAATGAACACCTGTGAGGGGTGGTTGATGAGAAGGGATGTCTGAATGAGGAGGTCAAAGATAGAATTAGAGGGGCTGCAGCTAACTTCACATGGTAGTATATGACAGAAAAATGTCAAAGCAACTGAAAAGAAAGGTGTACAAAACAGTGGTGTGATCAGCACTACTGTATGGTACAAAAAACTGGGCAATGAAGGTAGAGCAGGTGCAGAAACTAGAGAGGCTCCCTATTGAAATGTTGGTACTCAAAATGCTGACTGATGTTCAGCCAAAAAAAAAAGACCAAAATCACAGAAGAAGAGCAAATCTTGAAAATTGCTCTTCTCCATTAAACGTCGTTGTGTGGGAGGCAACCCCTGCACCCTCCATGTGAGGGGGGTGGCAAGCCACCACCTTGAACTTATATATACCAACTCCAAGATTTCCATACCTCAGAGAAAATGGAATATACTAAGAAATGGCATCTTGGATTTAGTATATGTAAGTCCAATCTTTTGATCATTCAGTCTCCATATTTTGGGACTTCACTTAGCATGGGTCCTGACTTTTCAGATGTTAACCAGCTAGAGGTGTTGGAGATTAAGTGCATGAGATGGACAAAGAAATGAGGACATCAGGACAGAAGCCCAAGTAGCTCCAACTGCAAAGAAGATCAAGGAGAATAGATTACAGTGGTTCAAGCACATATGCAGGAAAGCAGAAGACAATCTGGTGATGAAGACTTGGAACAGAAAAGAAGATGGCAGGAGGAAATGAGGGCATCCAGCAAAGAGATGGTTGGATTGTGAGAAAGACCTGTGATGGTCAGGCATGACTGTCAAAGAAGGTAGGTGAGTGGCATAAAACCAAGAGAGGTAGTGACAGTTGGCATGACACCCTGACCCCAGTGTAGAAAATGGGAAAAAAGGGTGTTGATGATGATTGATGGTTGCAGGATGGGCAAAAGGCACACAAAATTATTAAATGATAGGTTACTGTTGGATGTTTTGAGATTGAAATTCATCTAGATTTGAATGGACTGCTGAATAATCCTTTGAGGAGGGTGCAGTAGGTTTTAATGAATGGAGCTTCCAGCAAAACCAATTTTATTAACAAAAGCCACCCAGTATGGCTGCCACTAAACTGCTCTGTCTCTTCTGAAGACTTGCTTAATGGTAGCCCCTCGTATTAAAACTTTGAACTCTTTATTAACAAACAAACAGATGATAACATACATATATAAAGTATTATATAGGACAAACTGTTAGACCTGTTAGAATTTGTATTCAAGATTCTAATTAGGGATGAAATTCTAGCATTGCCAGACCAG
>NC_056735.1:485506394-485566394 GCF_019279795.1 Protopterus annectens
TGCTTCTTTCCATTGTAATTTATTCTTAAGGCACATACCTTTTTCACAATGCACTTTTTCCAAAACTGTGCCTATTAATTTATTTCCATCACTGTTATGATACTTTTTAAAGTGTAAGCCTAATGGGTTTTCCACCTTTTCATTTCTAATATTTCTCAGATGTTCTAAAAATCTAACACGAAAACTTCTTTTAGATTCTCCTATATAAAATAAATTACACTCACATTTGAGCACATAAACAATACCTTCTGTATTACAACTGCAGCTATCATTCACACTACATTTCTTTCCATTTATTCGATCAAAAGAATTCACTGTCTGGCTACATATATTGCAGTGTCCACATGCTTTAAAACCACAATCAGATATGTATTTGGTTAATCTTACAGCAGGAGAAATAAAATGAGATGGACTAACATATCCTTAATACTCTTTCCACGCTTATATGACACCATAGGTTTTTGAGGTATTAATTCTCCTAAAAGAGGATCTTGTATCAAATATTTCCAATAGAACATAATTATTTTAACTAGTTCCTCTGTATATATTCCATACGTGGTCACAAAGAATATTTTGTCCACTTGTTCATTATGTATATTTTTATCTGGTTTACCCCTATACTTTACTTGCTTATTAGTTTGATTTTTTAAACTCAGATTCTTTTTAGCTTGTTCTACATTTTCTATACTATAACCTCTTTTTATAAATTTACTACAGATTTGTTCAATTTCTAATTCCTTTTGTTGTCTATCACTGGTCAATCTTGAGATACGCAATAATTCATTGTAAGGAAGTGCTGATATTAGATGTGGTGGATGACAACTAGTCCCATATATAAAATTATTAACACCCTCAAATTTATAATGGACTGATGTTACCACTTTATTATTTTTTACTTCCAAATTCACATCTAAAAATGTCACTTTATCTCCCCACTGAACTTTATCAAACTTTATACCAAAATTATTACAGTCTAAATCCTGAATGAAATTATATACACTTGAACTACCCCCTTCGCACAAAAAAATCAAATCATCTATGTAACGATAATATTCTACCACATGATTTCTAAAAAAGCACATTCTATACAAAAATTCTATTTCAAAGTGACCCATAAATAAATTTGCATATACTGGAGCAAACACTGCTCCCATCGCTGTTCCCTTTATTTGTTGATATAAAATATCATTAAATTCAAAATAATTATTTTTAAGACAAAACTGTATAACTAATACTAGTTGAAATAATTATGTTCTATTGGAAATATTTGATACAAGATCCTCTTTTAGGAGAATTAATACCTCAAAAACCTATGGTGTCATATAAGCGTGGAAAGAGTATTAAGGATATGTTAGTCCATGCTCATTTTATTTTTCCTGCTGTAAGATTAACCAAATACATATCTGATTGTGGTTTTAAAGCATGTGGACACTGCAGTATATGTAGCCAGACAGTGAATTCTTTTGATCGAATAAATGGAAAGAAATTTAGTGTGAATGATAGTTGCAGTTGTAATACAGAAGGTATTGTTTATGTGCTCAAATGTGAGTGTAATTTATTTTATATAGGAGAATCTAAAAGAAGTTTTCGTGTTAGATTTTTAGAACATCTGAGAAATATTAGAAATGAAAAGGTGGAAAGCCCATTAGGCTTACACTTTAAAAAGTATCATAACAGTGATGGAAATAAATTAATAGGCACAGTTTTGGAAAAAGTGCATTGTGAAAAAGGTATGTGCCTTAAGAATAAATTACAATGGAAAGAAGCATTGTTTATTTTAAAATTTGACACCTTATACCCTAAGGGGTTAAACAGAGAGCTTAATTGGAAATGGTTGTTATAATTAATTGTTTTTTAATTGTTTTATTAGAACTGTTTTTACTATAAAAAGGAATGAGAAATGGTTCTTGTTATACTCTGTTAAAGGCTTATGCCGAGGCACTGGAGAAGAGAAATCTATATTCAGTACTACGAAAATAAATTTATTGGATTTACTGGCTGAGTCGTTTTTTGGATTATTGCTTCATTGTGTGGTATAATACCCTATTCAGCCAAAGCCTGAGTACTGGCTTCATCCCAACTGAGTGGAGGACAGCCACTGCCACCCATCTGCACAAAGGTGGAGCATCCACTGATCTAGGAAATTGAAGACCCATCAACCTAACTAGCCTGATCTGCAAGGCCATGCAGTAGATTATTATGGACCTCATTAACAAGGACATTGGAAACCTCCAAGCACTCGATCCCCCACACTGTGGTTTCAGCAAGGGAAGTCATGCCTGTTAAATATGGTCAACTTCTTTGAGACTGTCACCAAAGCCATGGATGAGGGGAAGACGGTGCACACCACCTACCTTGACCTGGCCAAAGCCTTCGATACTATTCCCCACTTGGGTATAATAGATAAACTCTCTCAACTAGCTATCAATCCATATGTTACCAGATGGGTAGTGAACTGGCTCACTGACAGAACCCTTCTAGTCAAAATTGGGGAAGCTGTGCTCCCCACACTCCTCCCTCTTTAACTATACCAACGCCGAGATCACACTACAGTGCAGAAAAGGGAAATCTTCCCATTCTGCTCTGTACGGAGATCTCCGTTAAAACATTCGAACTTTCAAAAATTCGATCATATGGTGTCGACCATATGACACTCAAACTTTTGAAAGTTCAATCATCCAGTGTAGACCCCCTCAGAGGTGACCTCTGTCTAGCATGCAAAGTATTCTCAGACACTGCCTTGATGGGACTGTTGTATATCCACAAGTCAAGATCCACTTGAGTAACCCGCATGCGTTGCTTCAATAGGACTTGTTGGCAGGACAGATTTGTATCCCAGAGTCTCTCCCTTCTGTGGAATAGACTCCTGCTCCACATCAAGCAGAATACCTCATTAATCCTTTTTAAGTGCAACCTGGATAAATGGATGGGGAACAGGAAATACACTCCTGGGATTCCACCCGTGTCCCTGCTGGACAGGGGCATCGGATGCTGACTTGTCGGAGCATGGGCAAAATTCTTGGCTAGGCTTGTATGGGCCTCAGGCCCAATAGCCTAGTAACTTCCTATGATCCTGTTGTATGTCGTAATTAGTATTAAAGATTGTAGGATACATTTTTACATTTTTTAGTACCGTTTGTCAAAGGTGTTTATCCCTTTTTATTAATATGGACATTTATTACTGAGCAGGCTAGATGTGAACATTTGTAAAGGAACATTAAGAGGCTGAACAAAGATTCTTGATTAGGTAAGGGGACTTTGATGAAATATGAGTATCTGAAGATCTAAATTCAAGCAAAACCAAAGATAACTAGTGTGGAATTTAGGAAGAAGACAAAAAATACCCAGGCAGGTGTGTTATGTTATGAAAGTAAAAGTGAATGGTTGAAAGCATTTACAAGATCTTGAGAAGAGAAGAGAGTACAAAAGCAGGTTTTGCCAGAGTGAGGAGCAGGGGGAAAGAAAGCAGTGTGTGGAATGCCAAGGTCACTAATCAAATCCTGGTTTTCTGGGTTGTAGTAAGGACTCTATTCCTCTGTGCCATAAAACTAGGCTTCTCCCAGTAAAGGGCCTTAGATTTTACAAGCTTCCCTTTTAATTTAATTTCCACCATAAATGATTTTACTTTCATCACTTTTTTGCCTTCTGCTTTTTACAGTTTTTGCACTTGTTTTATATCAATTTAAGTCGTTTTTGTATTGTATAACTGTTGTAGGCTACACACTAAAGTGCGCTAGCCTGTTTATAGCATTTACAGTGTTTTCTGTGTCTTTTTCTGCTGTTTCCTGAAAAAGAAAAAAATAAATATTCTCTTTTCCTGCCTTTGCTGAACTAGATTAGTCCAGATTTCAGGTTTTGCTGAATTCCAGACTGTGGTATAGTTTCCTGTGTTACCCATATCCTTACTTGGATAGGAGGAAGCTTCTCTGTTCACCAGTGAGAGTGGGGAGCTTTGAGCAGCCTATCTGTTCCTGGAGGAGTGGTCTCAGCCCTGAAACTAGTAGCTTATTGGCCGCTCTGGATCAATTCCTATCTCTTTCAGTTTCCCTGCTTTAGAACCTGCATTTGTGTGGTTTTGCACGATTTTGCGCATAGCGCAGCATTGGGCAGCGCCGCTTAAATGGGTTTTTAAACTATTCCCGGCTCCGCAAAGTCTGCTCTTCATTTTTTCCCTTAGAACTGTTCTAAATCTCAAAGTAAGCACTCTATTTTCATTCTAAAGCCCTGCAGTTGCTCGTATAAGTAATCTTATAAGTAAGCACTAATAAACTAAAGCGCTACACCCTCTTATACTCCCTTTAAGTACTTGGCTCCCTATTGGTCCTTTTTGATCAGTCAAAAAGTAGTTCCTTATACTATTCTGGCATGTCCAAAAGTCAGTTTTGGGTTTACTCTCTAGTCCAGCTGGTGAATCTGGGAATCTTGAAGCAATGTTACAGCTGCCTTATGTACACAGACCACCCTCTCCTCCTCCCAACAAGCTCAAATATATGTGAGAGATGCAACTATATAGCCAAACTGGAGGCTGAGCTCTCTCAACCCAATACTGGAGCAGTCAGTCAGGAGGAGAAGGTAACCACACACACCACAAATCCAGTCTCACATAGACCTATCGCAACAGAAAACCAAACGCATAAACACACAAAAACATAACTCGGAGGCTCTAAATAAAAATCTGCCCAAGCAGCAGAGAACTCCAAAGCAGACATCCAAGCAACCACTACCCCACAACAATACCCACATATCAGATAGTTCACAAAGTCAGTGTGCCACACAGTCACAGCCGTTAAGGCTAAACAACACACCTAATACACTTGTAATAGGTGACTCTATTGTCAGACACACTGACATCTCACTCACCAGGCTGAACAAGGAGAAGGTCACTGTAAGCTGCCTGTCGAGTGCCAGGATCCGCCACATAACACAAGCACTCAGGTCACTCCAAAGCAAGTACAAATATGACTCCGTCATTGTCCATGCTGGTGTGAATGACCTCAGACGTACCTCCCTGGACTACATGAAAAGAGACGTAGAGGAGCTCTCTGATCATGTAGCCCAGGCCGATATGACCCTGACCTTGAGTAGCATCTTACCCTCACCAAGAATGATGCCACAGTATAAAGACAAAATGATCAATTTTAACAATTGGCTAAAGTATTGGTGTCATTCAAAGGGGATCCAGTATCTGTCAGCCTGGGATGACATGCTCGACAAGCCACGTTGCTTCGCTAGGGACGGCTTGCACCTGTCACCCCTGGGCTTTTGAATACTGGCTAAGGCTCTTGCCACCCCCATAGTGCCTTTTTTAGGCAAGGCTCAAAAGACAAACCCACCTCCATAGACAACACAAAGAAAAAGAAACTAAAGGTAATGCTGTTCAATGCCAGAAGTCTAAACCTCAAGATGCACGCACTCGAGGCTCTCCTCAGTATGGAGAATAGCGATATATGTGCAGTAACAGAAACCTGGTTCAAGGCTCCCGAGAGCACCCCAGCACTACCAGGTTATACCTCATACCATGCTTTTCGGCCCCAAAACTCGGACCGAACCTCAAAAGGAGGGGGAGTATCCATACTCATCAAAGATACCCACACCTCCAGGTTAGTGGCACTGCATGAAGCATTGGAGACCATCCATGTGCAACTAACAGTGGGCAAAACTGCCTTTCAGTTTGTAGCCTGCTACAGACCACCCTCCCAAACTCAGGAACCCCACTCTGCTTTCCTGAGAACACTGGAGAATATGAAGGTCTCTCCAAACACCATTATATTGGGTGACTTCAACTACCCAAACATAGACTGGGAGCACTATTCAAGCCCCAATACCCTCGCCCAACGGTTCCTAGAATTTATAAACTCAAATGCTATGGAACAACTGGTTACCACTCCCACAAGAGGGGAAAACATATTGGACCTGATCATCACCAACCTGGGGACTTTATGTTCCATACCAGAGGTATACCCCTCATTGGTAAGATCTGACCATAAATTAATCTCACTGGACATCCATATCCCATCCCCACCCCCAGCCAAGGAAACCACGGTGAAGAACTTCTCAAAAGCAAACTTCACACTTCTCAAAACCGAGGTGGAATCCTTCAAAGCCCCCGGGCCAGTGGAAAATATGGCCCAAACCACAGAATCCTTTACAAACGCTTTCTATGGACACCTACAGGAATGTATGGATCGTGCTATCCCAAATAAAACCAAGACTCATTCCTCCAAAGGCAGGAGACCTGTCTGGTGGACCCCAGCCATAAATAAGCTATACAACAGAAGGAGGGAAGCTACTACATGATAGAGCAAACTCCCAAAAAGGGAAGGCATCTCTGATCAGTACTAGCAAGAAACTATGATCCCTCATGAAATCATCTAAGGCCAGCTTCGAAAGAAAAATTGCACAAGATGCTAAAGATAATCACAAGGCCTTCTTTAGTTATGTCAGGAACCTGGGTGGCAACTCCCAGATATGCTCTGAGTTAGTTCAAAATGACAAAAAATACACTGATCCCACAGACATTGCCAACATCCTGGCAGACAGGTTCAGTGCAAACTTCTCCCCCCCTTCCCCCCCCAAAAGAGCAAATGTCTATCCCAACAGAGTGCAGCCTCCCTGACATCACAGATGCACAGGTGAGAGTTGCCCTCTCCAAAGAAAAAACACAGCATCAATGGGACCGGACGGTGTCCCGGGCTGCATCTTACACGAACTCCAAGAAGAAATGAACCCTCACATAAAGTCACTGTTCAATCTCAGCCTTACTACAGGATATGTACCCAAGGAATGGCGTATAGCAACAGTGGTCCCACTCCACAAAGGTGGTGCCACAATGGACCCCGGAAACTTTCGCCCTATAAGCCTGACTAGCCTGGTCTGCAAAGCTATGGAGCGTATCATCATGAAACTCATAAACAAAGACATTGGGAACCTCCAAACACTGGATCCTACCCAATTTGGCTTTAAGGGCAGATCTTGCCTCTTGAACCTGGTCGACTTCTTTGAAACAGTCACCAAGGCCATAGATGAAGGAAAGGTAGTCCACACAGCCTACCTGGACCTCGCAAAAGCTTTCGACACAATACTTCACTCGGGCATCATAAATAAGCTCACCAGCTTAAATATCAACCCCTGTGTTACAAGATGGGTTGCAAACTGGCTCAGGGATAGAACCCACATGGTCAGAATTGCAGGTGCCATGTCAGACTCTAAACCAGTTACAAGTGGCGTCCCACAAGGCTCAGTCCTGGGACCTCTCTTGTCTGGTATATATTTCTCTGAGGTACAGGCTAACATGGGAGGACTATGGCTGACCAAGTTCGCAGATGACTGCAAACTGGGTGCCATAATCGACTCGCCGACTGACACAAGCATCCTCCAAAAGGGTCTCACAGAGACGGATAACTGGTGCCAGAGCCATGGCCTAAAGCTAAATGCCAAAAGGTGCATAGTCATCCCCTTTGGGAAAAACAAAGTGCCCACAAATTACCACATAGGTGGTAATCCATTAAGTACGGAAGAAGTAATTAGGGATTTGGGGACCCAAGTAGATAGCAATCTCTCCTTTGACAATCATGTTGCCAAAGTGTTTAGAAAGACCTTCTATATAGCCCACCTTATCACGAAAGGGTTCACATCTAGATCAAGAGAGGTCATTGTGCCCCTCTACTCGTCACTCATCAGGCCCATAATTGAATACAATGCCCCATTTGGGATGTACCTTACCCGACACCTACAGCAACTGGAAAGACCCCAAAAGTACCTCACCAAGAGGATCAAGGGACTCAAACAGATGCCCTACGCAGTTAGGCTAAAGAAACTCCAGCTCTACTCAGTTGCTTACCACCTACTCAGAGGCAATCTGTGCCTGACGTATAAAGCCATGTCCACCCCAGAATTAATAGACATGCTCCACCTCAGGAAATCCAAATCCCTTAGAGCTACACGCTCCAGGGACTTAAACCTCAGCACAGAAATAAATAGGACATGCTGGAGGGACATATTCATATCCCAGAGGCTCCCCTCACTCTGGAACAAAATCCCAATCCATGTTAGGCAGAGTCCCTCAATGACCCTCTTCAAGAGAAATCTTGACGAGTGGATGGGAGATCGTAGGTTTACCCCTGGGATCTCTTCTGTGTCCCTACTAGACAGAGGCACAGTAAACTAATCTCAAAAGGGCTATCTTCTGTGACCTGCTATACAGAGGCACAGTCAACTAATCTAAAAGGGTGGCGAAAGCCAAACACACTCTGGCTAGGCTTATAAATGCCCTAGGGCAGATAGCCTAGTATCAGCCTATGAACCTATGATACCTTGTCATGTAATGAAAACATCTGATTTTCATTCAGTGTTCTCCCTATCTTGCCATGAGCATTACTTGAAGAATATGTGTTTTACTATTGTGAAGAATAAGTACTAAATTCCCCTTACCTCTTTCAACATTTGCATAAAATGTTTCTTTTTTTTACCTCTGTCAGTTTTCAGAGGAATAAAGCTCTGCAGTCTGTACCCCAGAAAACGTTTGTTCAATTAGTTGCACAGGCACTTGAGAGACCAAGCAGAGAGGATGGGGTAGGGTGAGCAGGAAACAACAGCTTACCTGTCTCATCTTGCTACATCGGTGACACCTGTGGGAGTGCAGGTGTATCACCTATAGCAAGGAGTCTAGCATGCCTGCACTGTACAGTGATACTCTGCTTGGTCTGGAGGCTGTGCATGTGTGATAACTCAGCTTTACCACAGTATAGACATTTCTTCCTGTTTGAATTTGCACTTAAAACAGTGTACTGTTTTACAAGGCACAGGTAACATACACCAGCTTTGCTGTGTTTCTTAATCTTGCATGCATGCTGCTTACATTTCTCTTGTTGTACATTGTTATGTGGCACTTCAGAGTTATTTATTGTCATTTGTTTACTTGGAGAGTCCGACTGAGCAGTGCCCTTTTTCAGTGTAGGCCAAGGGAGAAAAGCTCCGTTACACAGACGTGGACATTATTTGGATTGTTTCATCATTTACAGTCAGTTTCATTCATGAGCAACAGTTCCTTTCTTCAGATACCCTTGAAATAACTTAAATTATTTATAATAGATGAGTTGTATATGAATAAAAAATTTTAAAATAAAAAGTTAGAGCAGCCCAAAGTAAGGAAGGAGGGGAGGGGAGGAGACATAGTGAAGATAACGGAGATGAGATTATAGAGGAGGGGGTCAATTAAAATAATAGTAAGTTTTGTACAGCAGAGAGTTATAGCACAAATTCATGTGGCTATTTTAGTACCAGTTTAACCAGGGGTGCAAAATCAATTATTTATCAAGTGCTACTTCAGTTGTTATTTAGAGTTTTTCAGGTTTGCTGACTATTTTAGTTGCAGTGGGATGGTATTCCAGCTATTAGCAATACGTGTAAATACAGGGGGTATCTTGCATTATGTTAGGTTTAGTTATGGAGGGTAATGATTTGTCAGTGAGGAACAGAAGTATCTTAGTAGTGTAAGACTGAATGATGGAATGAAGAGATCAGAGTTTTTCAGAGTTGTGTAGTAATTTGAAAGCTGTAATTAGTTGTGCATATAATAGAAAATTATTTTATTCAAGCAAGTTTAGTTTCTTTAGAAAGAGGCAGTGATGTGATCTGTATTGCTGGTTGGTTGCAAATTTGGCTAATTTATTGCAGTATTGTTCTAGTTTGGCTGAGTGAGAGGAATTGGCTTGATTAGGGTAGTAGAGGCATATAATAGAATGGGAAGTAGAAAAGAAGTGTCAGTGTTTTGTCTAGCAGAGTCATTAAGGAAGTGTCTTGCTCCATACAGAGGCAGTCGAGCTATTGGTGTCTCTTCCTTATGGCTTGCTGAAGGTGGAGATTAAATTTCAGGTGGTCGTCTATAATCAAGCCTTGTAGTTTGGTGTGGAATAACAGTTCTATATTGGTGGTGTTGGATCACAGAATATTAAGGTTAGTTTTTTGGGAGGAGAGAGAAAGTTGGGGTGAACAGTAGTACTTGTGTTTTTTTTTCTGGATTAAAGAGGAGTGGTAGGTTGTTAAGCCAGTCTTCTGTGAAGGAGGAGGAGAAGGATTTCTGGGTGAGTGTTTGGAGCATGATAACGTCCTAGCAGCACATATTCATAGGTTCATAGGTCAGTACTAGGCTAACTGCCCTTATGGACCATTTTAAGCATAGCCAATTATTCCATTTTTTGAGACTCAAACACTGCATCTTGTGTCTGTACGGTAAACACCTTAACCATTATGCCAACCTTCCAACCCCCACACTTTGGACTTTGCTATATTAGAACCCAGGCTCACCTGTATTACAACAGTAGTACTACTTGTAGGGTCATTGGGATATTGTACTATGGTGGCCTCTTTGGCTGCAGTGATTAGGTCGTTGATAAATAAGTTAAACAGCAGTGGTCCTAGGATGGAGCCTTGTGGGACTCTAATGGAATTAAGAAGGAAAGAAGAGAAATGATCTTGCTTGTAAATCTCATATGTTTAGTTTGTGGTGTCCACTGCCAAGGCAGTCCTTTAGTCATTTTGATTTACGTTTGATTTAATTTAGATTTAACTTTGATTTAGATTAGATTTGATTTTGATTAATTTAGATTTATTATCTAAATGTTTATGCAACTGTGTTATCACTGCTGTTGTATAATTACTGTTGTAGAACATGTGAATATCTCATAATTCATCTGGGCAGTGTCTGCAAGTGGTCATTCTCGATCAGTACACTGTCCTGATAAACAAAATGGAATAAATAAAATAAAATGGTTGCGTTAGAATAGTCTCGGACAGTAATGTATTTTGAATGTGATCATATATATTTTTTTTTTGCATATAGTCCTGTCTCAGCATTTGCTGTCATAGCTCATCATAGTTATATTCATGGACTCATTTTCCTCAGCTAAGCCACATACTCATTCACATATTCAGTAACCCTCCTTGTATGATATTCAAAATGTTATACTGACTATCACATTTTGCTGTATGACATGAAGAGAAGGTCAAAAATTATGAAGGTGGAAAACACATTTTCTTCAGAGTCAAACCGTTCTCTGGATTCTGTTATAAAACACAGGAAGAGTACAAGAGGTACAGCTCCTGCCAACAATTATGTAAGTTCTAGTCAGTGTGAAAAAATAGTCATTTTTGTAAGCTTTATTTCCTGATTGACTATGCCTTAACTTTTCATATCCAATTTTACAAGTCATGTCCAAAATTTATTATTGCATTTGTGATATGAAAAACATCTTATGAGAACTAGAAAGTGTTCCTACCCTTCCTTATGGCAATATGATGATACAGTTCTACTGAAAATAAGGAGTAACTATGTACTAGAGCAGTTCCACTGAAAGTAAGGAGCAAATTAAAAAAACGGACATAGTGATGTAACATCGTACATACAATGTATTGATCTTTGGCAACATATGAGCAGTTCATTTTGACATATTTGCTAAAAGTGCTAAACTAGTGTTTAGGTATATCCCATGATGAATACCTGTTTTATCTGCTGTGTTTTTATGTATGTCTGTGTATTTTATACCTATATATGTATTGTCTGGCATTTGACACAGAAGTTAAGGTTGTGAGCTGTAGTTCCAGTGATGCAGGCTTTTCATTCCCTCAACCATCATTTGCTGACTGTATGACCTTGAGCAAGTCACTTAACCAGACAGTGTTTTGGGGCAACCCAGACCAACAGTGAAATACAAACAGTATTGTTATCTATAGGAAATATAACCATAAATGCAGATAGTAATAATTTAGTGTTGCTGTCTACAGCAAATGCAAAAGTATCAATACAGACAATGAAAATGTACACCTTCATTCATGGAGTATAAACTTTTATGAAACAGATGGTAACAATAAGCAATGAGGTTCTTAGCAGTAAATGTGTTATAGTACAAGTTGAGCAATTTGAAATGAGGAATTGACATGTTTCTGCATGCTGCTTAATAAGAGTTGTTCCCTGTGGTAAGTCCGAAAATTTCTCTGTTCCTTAGAATAAACTCCTGTACTTCCTGCTTTTGAGTTTTAGATAGTTTTTTTGGTCTCATACCACTGCAGAGACTAAGGTTTCACATTTTTCTTTTGTTATAGTTTCTGTTTTGGGGTATTATGTTCACTCCATTTACTTTTACTTTCCTGCTGGGTTTTAAAACATTCCTATGATATATTTTCTCAACTCACTCCATTCCTGTCAATCTGACTTTGTCTTTAACCATATTTGCTCCTTCAATGACCTTGTAAGATCATTGCCACTTCAGAGGAAGTGACCAGAACCAGAACTTAATCCTCTGTTTGAAGCGCTTTATTTCAGGCATTCTTGTTAATTCACAGCTTATTGGCTCTTTTGAAACCTTTCCACACATACTCACACCATACCTCTCAACCTCTTAGAGCAAGAAATCTGGAGAAAGCCATAAAATAAAAGTGGGACAAAGGCCCAAAAATAGGGACAATTTTTAATATTTCTCTTACAAACTTAGAAAGTTGATAGAATAACAGGTTTAGCATTAGCATGACTTTTATGAAGGGAATGAAGTCAGAAACTCAAATGTCTGTCATCATTTCCTAACTTCAATCTTTAATGATTTGCCACTGAATTGCCAGAAAACCACAATTTTATTAAAAACAGACCAAAAATATGAGGCAAAAATCTGGACATTCTGCAAAAATCTGTACAGTTGAGAGGTATGACTCACACACGCACACATATTCATACATATAAAAAGGCTGTCAAAATCAAAGTGTAGTGTAATAATGTTTGAACCTTTACTTTGTATTTTGTTTCACAAATCTATTAAGTACTGTAAGAATTAAAAAATGCTTAATATATCCAAATTAACTTCACCAACAGTAATCTCCTTGCATAAAGAGGGGGGCTATCAACCAACCCTGGGAACTATAGAACCATAAGTCTAACCAGCCTCATCTGCAAGGCCATGGAGAGAATCATCATGGACTTATCAACAAGGACCTAGGTGACCTTCAAACTCTAGACCCAGCACAGTTTGGCTTCATTAAGGGTAGATCGTGCTTACTGAACCTGGTAGACTTCTTCAAGAAAGTCACTAAAGCCCTGGATAAAGGTAAAACACTGAAAACTGCCTGTCTGGACCTAGCCAAAGTCTTTGACACAGTCCCCTACTTGGGTATCATTGAAAAACTCTCCCAGCTAGGTATTAACCCTTATACCACTAGATGGGTAGCTAACTGGCTCACCAAACAACACATACTGTCAAAGTTGGTGACTCCACCTCTACCAGTATACCCATCACCAGTGATGTACCGTAGGGATCTGTACTGGGCCCTTTACTATTTAGAATGTATTTCTTAGAAGTCCAGGCTAAAGTAAACAGCCTTTGCTTACTACATTCTCTGATGACTGTAAACCAGGCACAATCACTGAGTCCCCAAATGATGTTAACATATTATAGGAGGGGCTAACAGAAACAAATGAGTGGTGCCAAAGTCACAGTCTAAAACTAAATGCAAAAATGTCACTATTATCCCATTTGGCTAAGTGGAATTCCCCACTAATTACAATATTGACAGCACCCCTCTAAATTCAAACCCAGTGGTGCGAGATCTGAGAACATAGGTTGACAGCTATCTGAACTTTGACCACTAGGTTTCCTTGGTGGTTAGGAAAACCTTCTACATTGTTTATCTCATACGTAAAGACATTACATTTAGGTCTACTGCTGTTATAACCCCACCTTACTTGACGCTGATCAGACCATTAATAGAGTACAATGCTACCTTCTGCATGTATCTCACCAGATACCTGCAGCAACTGGAGAGATGACATTTCTCACTAAGAAGATAGAGGGCCTTAAAACCATGACTTACATGGATAAACTGAAAACCCTGTCACTGTACTCTATCATATAGGCTACTGAGAAGCAACTTCTGCCTGGCTTACACGGCAGTCTCTGACCCCAACCTGACGGAAATGCTGCACATCCGCAAATCAAATGACATCAGAGTCACTTGCTCTAAGGATCTCAACCTTGCCAGTAAGATTAACAGAACATGCTGAAGAGGCAGGTGTGTGTCCCAGAGATTGCCGCTGCTTTGGAATAAACTTCCAATTCATGTGGAGCAGAGCACCTGAATGACCCTATTCAAGTGCAACCAGGACAAATGGATGGATAATTGCAATTTCACCCTGGGGTAGTCGGTACTGATCTGTAAAGTACCTCCATCTAACCAAGCAGAATCGGGGCAACACAGGATTAACTTGGCTAGGCTTATAGAGGCTCTAGGGCCACCTTTTAGCCTAGTAACCTTCTATGAACCAAAACATCACAATACTCTAGAATTACAACTTTATTAAAAAAAAAAAAAATCTACCAGCGGTGTGAAAGCATAAATCTACCACTAAAAATTAGAAGTTCTGTCTCTCTCTCTCTCTCTCTCTATATATATATATATATATATATATATATATATATATGAATATATATCTACACACACACACACACACACACACACGTTTCTGTAGTTATTACCTCTGTTTCATCGACAATGCAGATGGCCGACAGTTGTGCAAGAAAAGACAATCCCCTGAGTTGGGTAATATGCCTTTCCCCAGGGGACTGTGCAGTTTTAGTATATTTAATTAGCAGGGTCTGCTGGGGGCTTGCCCTCTGCAAAAACACTTTTTTTTAAAATTTGCATGTTCCGAGCATTAGCCCATGCACAGTAAAACTTGCATCCTCTGAGCATTAGCCAAGGAGCATGCACAGTAGCATGTTGATGTTTGTCACCTTAGTGTTTCAGTCTTTGCGAGGTTGAGGTTGCAGCCATTAAACAGCTGCTACTACGTGCTACTACATGTGTGTGTGTACACACACACACACACACACACACATATATATATGTGTGTGTGTGTATATATACATACATACATATATATATATATATATATATATATATGTTTGTGTGTGTATATATATATATATATATATATATATATAAAATATATATATATATATATATATATATATATATATACATATTATATATATTTATATATATTTGTTATATATGTTTTCGTGTGTGTGAATGTGTGTATCTATATATTCTATATATATATATATATATATATATATATATATATATATATATATATATTGAGAGAGAGAGCGCTATAGATAGATATATATCAAGAAAGAGATAAAACTGTATTCAGATATAAATATATATCAAGAAAGAGATAAAACTGTATTCAATGAGGTATGCAAAACTAAGGACTCCCTTCCTGGGGGGTCTACCTTGCCTTTCGCACATTCCAGTGACTGAGGTCAAAAGAGCTTTGGCTAGTCCTCGTTTCAAGACTGTCTTTGTTTTATTTATTTACTTGTGTTGACCAGGTCAGTCCTACTAGTTAAGTGGAAGTGGAATATTTTCATGGATTTGCCAAGGTGATATCATTATTGACTATGGCAAAGTTGGCCTGGACACAGGGAAATCCCTGTACTTTTTTGATGAATGTATTAGGGTTTCTGTATTCATCTGAACTGCCATCCCTTCAGGCAGATGGGATTCCAGATTTAATGTCTCATCCAAAGGATGGCATGTCAGTATTACAGATCACAACCTAGATGACAAACACGTTTTAAATTTGGGGGAGGCTTAAGTCATGGTTATTAGAATGCATCCTTAAGTAACATGACCTTGTACCAGCAAGTACAGTAATGAAGGCCTTTCACACCCAATGCTACTAAGCACACTCCTGAGTATCAGATCCTTGCCACTTTGACATTTGTCATGAGACTGCTGGAAGATTGAAAGTGTGAAAACAAAGTATTTGGACTACATGTTGTATCCAGGGAAGTAAATTTAAACTACATTTACAATATTGCACTTATTTTTTAAATCAGTTTTGTGTGTTGTGTTTGCTCTTTATTTGAAGTTAAAAAGCTATTAATTTAAGGCATTTCATTGTCTGCAGTGTTTTTTTTCTGTGCTGGACCTAAGTGGTTTGACTGTGCCCTCATTTTATTACATTTTTAGTAGCTCTCTTCTGAATTTGCTCCCCACCACCCTATTCTTGTTGTGCTTTTATTCTTGGAGGCTTTTGACCTGCCTTAGAGTACTGTATGTCTTGTCATGGAAGCTCCTCCCAGTTTTATCTTCTGTATACCTGGCCCTAGAAGCTCCTCTCATTCTTATCTCCGGTGCTTATCTTACTGGTTACTGACAGAAGAAATTGGAAAGGCCCTTCTTTAAACTGTTAGTGTACTGTGAACTTGCCTTAATGTGTGTGTGTGTGTGTGTGTGTGTGTGTGTGTGTGTGTGTGTGTGTGTGTGTGTGTGTGTGTTTGTATTCCTCATTGCTGGCTTGTCTTTGAATTACCTTGGAATTACTTGCAGCTAGTTGCTTGATATGCTTCTGATAACTTTCCACTTGAGGCTCACTAAGGTGTGTTTTTACATTAAGAAGATTGGGCGACCACGGTTGTGCAGCGGTTAGCGTTGCCACCTCACAGCAAGAGCTTCTCTGTTTCAATCCTCGGCTGGGGTGCCTTCTGTGCGGAGTCTGCATACCCCCCCTGTGGTTGCGTGGGTTTCCTCCAGGTGCTCCAGTTTCCTCCCACATCCCAAAAACGTGCTGTAGGTGGATTGGACACTCTAAATTGGCCCTAGGCATGAGTGCGGGCGTGTGTGTGCCTTCTGTGGAAGGTTGGGTGCCAGGCTGGCAACTCGACACTGTAAAAACTCCACTGCCAATCATGAGCAGACAGGTGATCCGCTGTGGTGACCCCTAACCGGGAAAAGCCAAAAGAAGGAGGACTGCAGTTCTAGAAGGTGTAGAAAGTTAGCCCTGCCTATCCAAGTTGGGAAACCCAAAAGGGGGTTTAAAGGGACAATTACTTGTTGTAGGTATTTGGTTCCTTTTAATTTTTTGCTAACTAAAGTGTACTGTTACATTAAGAAGACTGGGACTGCTATTCTAGTGACAGTAGTAAAGTAGCCTGGTAAGTCCAAGTTGGGAAATACATAGGGAGCCTAAGATGAGTTTGTTTCATCAGGCAGAAAGACTTATTATGGACTAAGTTGTTTGGTGTTAATCTGTACTTGAGAGCTACTTTTGCTGTGCTTTTACATCAAGAACTTCTAGGATCATCCATCTTGTGGCAGAAAGTGTTTACCTAGTCTGTCTGAGTTGGGAAGCACTACAGGGAGCTCATATGGTTGTTTATTGGCCTGAGGTCATGGGAGTTAGTTTTCAGCTTTTTACCATCTGCGATCACCTTTATAGTAGCACACCTAACACAGAAAGGCTTTGAGTGGAGCTAAGTGTAGGGCAGCTAGTTGGTGCATCAAACAGCATTAATATCAGAATTATAGCACCGTCTAACATCTAGCCTTAACCCTAGGCACCACTCAGGTGACTCCTGTATAACTAAGTCCCTAAACCGTAATAGCCCAATCCTAATACAGGTCCTAATTACATGGATTTGCATCTTCCTAATGTCTCTCTGACTAGCTTGTTAGATATGAGTATCCTGAGACAATGTAGCAATTGTCTCATGTACTCAGACAACCTTTTAATCCTTAAAGAAACTAACACGGTATTTGAGAGCTGTGCATACATAACTTCCTTGAAGGCAAAAATCTTGCTTACAAACAAGGTTGTCAAGAGCACACACACTACATCCTTTAGACATGCCACTCACCAGACACATAGATCTTCTTATGCAGGGGCATTTAAAAGAAACTTCTCCATACCTCAAAAAACTACCAAGCTGTCAAACTACAACAACTGTTCTCAGCAACCACTAAAGCACACACCAAAAGCCATACCTAACACCACACATAAGCCTATACCCAATATTTCCCAAAGAGCAAAGCCCCTAAGACAAGCAAACAGTTAGCTAGTACTCTTGTCATTGGGGGTTCTGTTGTATGACACGCAGATGCCCCTCTCGCTAGGCTGGATAAGAAGAATATAACAATTAGTTGTCTAACTGAAGTGAGGATATGCAGTATCATGCACATATTCAAGTCATTGTACCACAGATATCTATATGATTCTGTCATAGTCCATGTGGGTGTAAATGACCTGAAATGTATCTCACTGGACTATGTGAAAAGAGACATTATGAATATCTCTGAATATGTGTCACAGGTACATGCCTTGCATTTAGCAGCAGTTTGCCTTCACTAAAGATGATGTCACAGTATGAACAGAAAATGATTGATTTTAATAACTGGCTTAGTTTCTGGTGTCACTCCAAGGGAATCCCATATCTATCAGCATGGGAGGACACGGTTAACAGACCCCCATTACTTTGCCAACAATGGTCTATAACTTTTCCATTGGGCTTTCCTATATTGGATAAAACTTTATCCACATCCTCAGAGCCCTTTATTAAGCAATGGCAAAATAACAAAGCTACCAATATAGCAAAAAAAGACTCAAGGCAACCTTATGGTATTGCTGCTGAATTATTGGACCATAAACAAGAAACCCACACCCTACAAATTCTCCTCACTCTGAGATGTAGACATCTGTGCTGTCACTGAGACTTGGTAAATTTGTAGAAAGTACTCTGGCAGTGGAAGGCTACAGTGCTTTCCACATATTTTGACCTACAGCAGCAGCACAGATGGTGGCTAAAGGTGGAGTTGTCTTGATCTACATTACAACTACCACCTCTCCAGGTTGGTTAAACAATATGATACCCTGGAGTTCCTACACGTCCAAGTCTCCATATACAAGATTTCTTATGTCCTGGCCAGCTACAGGTCAGCCTCTATAACCCATGAATCTAATAATTCTTACCCAAGCCTACTAGAGGCACTCACAATCCATCTGAATATTCTATTCACTGGAGACTTTAACTACCCCTCTGTAGACTGGGAAACATACTCTGCCTCCAGCCCACAGGCACAACATTTCCTGGACTTTATCAGTGCAAATACTCTGGATCAGGCAGTGGGCAGTCCCAGAGGATCAAACATATTGGACCTAGTACTTATCAACATGGGCTAGCATTGCACCCACCCCTGTGTCATGTCCTTATTGCCAAGGTAGGTTCATAGGTTGGTACTAAGCTATCAGCCCTAGGGGCCTATATAAGGCTAGCCATAATAATTCCCTGGCTATTTCTTCTGTCTAGCAGGGCAATTGACGTGATCCCCAGGGTGAATTTCCTATCTCCCATCCAGTCATCAAGGTTCCTTTTGAAGAGGGCCAAAGAGGTGCTCTGCTTGACATGTATGGGCAGTCTATTCCAGAGTCTGCGGAGTCTCTGGGTCAGCATCCTATCCCTCCAGCATGTTTTGTTCATTGTGATGACAAGATTTAGATAACTGGAGCATGCATCTCGGAGGGATTGGGATTTCTTTAAGTGTAGCATGTCCAACAGCTCTGGGTTTGACATGGCCTTGTATGTTAAGCAGAGATCGCCTCTGAGTAGACGATATGCGACAGAGTATAGGTGGAGTTTTTTTAGATGGTCAGCATAGGGCATCTGCTTTAGGCCTGTGATTCTTTCAGTGAGGTATTTCTGCAGCCTTTCCAGTTGTTGCAGATGTCTTGAGAGGTACATACCAAATGGGGCATTGTATTTTATAATGCGTCAAATGAGGGATGAGTACAGTGGGACAATGACCTCCTTTTCTCTGGATGAAACGCCCTTAGTGATGAGGTGTGCCACAGTCAAGGATTTCTTGACTGTTCTGGCGATGTGGTTATCGAAGGTGAGACCACTGTCCACCTGTGTCCCTAAATCTCGTATCACACTTTCGGTGTTTAGTGTACTGCCACCTATGTGGTAATTCACAGGTGCATGTTTTTTTCCCCAAAGGGGATAACTATACATTTCTTGGCATTGAGCTTGACCCCATGGCTCTGGCACCAAGCATCTGTTTCTGTAAGGCCCTTTTGTAGAATATGCACATCATTTGGGGATTGAATAATGGCTCCCAGTTTGCAGTCATCTGTGAACTTTGTTAGCCAGAGTCCCTTAGTTTTGGCCTGTACTTCAGAGAAGTAAATGCCAAACAAGAGCGGTCCCAGGACTGAACCCTGAGGTACTCCACTTGTCACTTTTCCGGAGCTGGATTTGGAGTCGGCTACTTTTACAGTGTGGGTTCTGTCGGTAAGCCAGTTGGCAACCCATCGAGTGACGTAGGGATTAATGCCCAGCTTAGTAAGTTTAGCTATGATTCCAGAGTGGGGGATGGTGTCGAAGGCTTTGGAAGGTCCAGATAGGCTCTGTGGACCACCTTATCCTTGTCCACGGCTCTGGAGACTGATTTGAAGAAGTCAGGTTCAGGAAACAGGATCGGCTCTTCACGAAACCAAACTGCATGGGGTCCAGTGTTTGAAGGTTGCCAATGTCTTTATTTATAAGTTCCATGATAATACGTTCCATGGCCTTGCAGATCAGGCTCATTAGACTGATGGGGCAGTAGTTCCCAGGATCCAAGGTGGATTCCCTCTTGTGGAGTAGGATAACTGTAGCTGTGCGCCACTCAATGGGCACAAAGCCTAAGATGAGGCTATGATTAAACATGACACTTAGGTGAGGTGCTAGTTCATTTTGTAGTTCATGTAGTACACAGCCTGGGATGTCATCTGGTCCCATGGATGCTGTATTCTTAGCTTTGGAGAGTGCATTTTTTACCTGTGTGGCTGTTATTACTGGAATTTGGCAATCTTTCGGTATTGAGATGGGCTCTTTAGGGGGTGAAGTTTGCACTGAATCGATCTGTCAGGATATTGTTAATGGGTCTATATTATAACATCGAAGTCTTAAAACTTCGAATGTTATAATATCGAACCCGATGCACTGAACGCTGAAAATAGCGAAACTGCAGAATATCGAATACTTTCCTAGGGAAAGTATTTGGTGGGCTGTTTCTGCAGCTTTGCTATTTCCTCAACTGTGGAGCGAAGGTTACGGACTGGGTTAAGGTAAATGTGTGACCAGATCGGGTTAAGGTGAGTGTGTGATAGTTAGGGACCTTAGGGTTAGGGGGTGGGTAAGGTGAGTGTGCGATAGGGACCTTAGGGTTAGGGGGTGGGTAAGGTGAGTGTGCGATAGGGACCTTAGGGTTAGGGAGTGGGTAAGGTGAGTGTGCGATAGGGACCTTAGGGTTAGGGAGCAGGGAAGGTGAGTGTGTGGTAGTTATGGACCTTAGGGTTAGGGTTGGGTTAAGGTAAGTGGATAGCTAGTAGTGTATGTACGGTTTAGTGTAGGGTTTTGTGAAATGTATGTATGTGTTGTGTGTATGTTTGTCGGAACAGCAAATTTTTTTCCCTGGGAAAAAATTTGCTATTCTGAGTGTTAGATGTTATAGTCTTTCAATCGAAATGGTTCGATATTATAACATTCAAAGTTTTAAGAATTCGATGTTATAATATAGACCCATTGGCAATATCCTTGGGATCAGTATATTTAATGCAATTCTGGTGTAGCTCAGAACAGATCTGAGCATTGCTATTTAGATTCTTGACATAGCTTTTGAATGCCTCGTGGTTGTCTTTAGATTCTTTGGCAATTTTATTTTCGTAACTAGCTTTGGAGGATTTTATGAGGGATCTCAGCTTTTTATTGAGGCTGGTAAGGGAGTTTTTTGGATCCTGTGATTTTTCTCTTTTCAGTTTCTTCCCTTTGTTGTAAAGTTTTTTTATGGCAAGGGACCACCAGATTGGCTTCCTTTTTTTTGGAGGAGAGTGTCTTGGTTCTATTGGGGATGACACAATTCATGCACGAGTGGATGTGCTTGTACAGTGCCTTATTGTAGGATTCAGTAGTCGAAATTTCAGTTCCCGTCTGCATGGGTGTCATGAAGTCTGTCACTTCTGACTTGAGTAACATGAAGGTGGCTTTGGAGAAGTTTTTTTTACAGAGGTTTCCTTACTGGGGGGTGGGGGTGGGATGTGGATGTCAAGGGTGATTAGCTTATGGTCAGATCTGACCAAAGAGGGGTGACCATAGGTGTGGAGCATCGATTTCCCATGTTGGTAATGACCAGCTCTACATTGGTGCCCCTGGTGGGACTATGGATTAGTTGATCCAGGGTGTTGGAATTTATGAATTCCAAGAACCATTGGGCAAAGGTGTTGGTACACGAGTAGTTTTCCCAGTTAATGGCGGGGTAGTTGAAATCACCCAGTATTAGGGTGTTTGGTTGTATCTTAATATTTTCCAGTATGTTTAGAAAGGTGTAGTGAGACTCTTGGGGCATGGTGGGGGATCTGTAGCAAGCTACAATTTGGATTGCAGTCTTACCTAGTGTTAGTTGCACCTGGAGAATTTCATACGCATTGTATTGGGCAACTAGCCTGGTGTTGTGAATATCCTTGGTGAATATGGACACTCCTCCACCTTTAGTGTTTTGGTCCTGGTTTGGTGGTCAAAAAGTGTGGTAAGAGTTGTAGCCTGGTATTGCAGGGGTGCTCTCTGGAGCCTTGAACCAGGTCTCAGTTACTGCACAGATATCGATGTTCTCCATTTTTTGGAGTGCCTCGAGAGAGTGCATTTTGAGGTTTAGACTTCTTTTGCATGCTTGTACCTGTTACAGTGGTAGTTTTGTCCTTTGAACTTTGCCTAAAAAAGGCACTATAGGGGTGGCAAGAGCCTTGACCAGTAACCTGAGTCCCAGGGGCTACAGGTGCAGACCATCTCTGGCAAAGCATCGTGGTCTGTCGATCATGTCGTCCCAGGCAGACAGATACTGGATCCCCTTTGAATGACACCAGAAGCTTAGCCAATTGTTAAAGTCAATCATTTTGTCCTTATACTGTGGTATGATTTTGGGTGAAGGCAGGATGCTACTCAGGGCTAGGGTCATACCTGCCTGGGACACATGATCTGAGAGCTCTTCCATGTCTCTTTTCATGTAGTCCAGGGAGGTACATCTCAAGTCATTCACTCCAACATGGACAATGACAGAATCATATTTGTACTTGAGTGACTTAAGTGCATGCGTTATGTGGCGGTAGGTGTTGGTGGTGTGGGTTTAGAAGGGCTATGTGTTGCTTGAGATGTAGTGCAGGTGTTAACCTTCTCCTCTTGACCATCTAGCACAATCTTGGGTGCAGAGAGCTTTGTTTCCAGTTTGGCTATGTAAATACATCTCTTGCAGATTGTAATGTTGGGTGGTAGGAGGAGAGGGTTGTCTGTGTACATGAGGCAATTGCTGCATTGATCCAGTATGCCCAGATTCACCAGGTGGACAGGAGAAATCACTGGAAGCTGACCTTTGGACATGCCTGGTTTGGTGCTTTTTTTTTTTTTTTGTAAAGTACAAGAGCTGTTTTCCCTTACCTTAACAAGATACTTTGCAATTATAGGCTGTTTAGTGCATACGATTAATTTCTCCTTACTAACAAGGATAGCTGAGTGCTTGTATCAGTTTAAGACTTCCTAGTGCTTTCCAGCAGGTTTTAAAACAAGTGCTAGTCACAGGGATGCTTAAAGGTAAGATGAAAAAAATGGTTTATCCTAAACACTGCAGTGTGCACTTGAGGTGTTAGATGTGAAAGCAGGTAACTTAAATTTTACCTGTCTAAAAAGTTAAATTTTAGTGGAGAGTCACTACTTTTAAAACAGCAAAATAGATTGAAAGGGGGTAGTTACTTTTGTATTCTAGTACAATGGAATACAGTAGGATGGCCAATAAATTTAAATAGTTGAAGGGAAGTGATTTCACAAAATGATAATGCTGTGCTTACTCACACAAGCCAGTATAAACAGAGAGGAAATGAGATATGTGGTCAAATTAACATAAAGGGGAGTCAACTAGAAAGACAGTGGTGTTTAAGAACACTACAGTAACCGGGTGGGAAAAAAACTTTCTGCCTGACTCACAAGTGACAGAGCTGTGGTCTCTTTTCAAGTTTTAATAGAATATGGGTGAGCCTTTCTAGTAAAGGTCTAGGTAAGACCACAAATCTGTCTTCTTCTTAATAAAAATCAACCCAGAAAACCCAACTAAACCCATAACAGTCAGGAGGTATTGTAAATCAAACTGCATCCTATTACGTGACAGTTTATCAAAATTCACAGCTTCCCCAAACCCTAGGAATACAGCTACCTATGCAGAATTATTTACAGAATCCCTGTAAATATGTAAATGACTGCACTGAGGCTGCTGTACCTACCCAAAGTAAGCCCAGATATAATACTAAAAACTAACACCACTGGTGGAATCCTTACCTTAACAGGGTATATAAAACAAAAGAAAAAAGTCATGACCGAAATCAGAAAGATCACCACTCCTAGAGACAAGAGATCTCAAAATCAACTAAATAAGAAACTAAGATGTCTAATAAAGTCCAACAAGGTCAATTACAAGGTCAGGATATCCTCCCAGGCTAAGGACAATCACAAGGCCTTTCAGCTATGTCAGGAACTTTAAAGGTAACATGCAGCAGTGTGCAGAACTGGTGGTAAATGGTACAACCTTTACTGACCAGGGTGACAAAGATAATCTACTGGCTGATAAATTTAGCTTTAACTACCCCCTGTGAAATCCCTTCTAGCATATCCCCCCAACTTTCAACAGGGAGCATGTCCTGGTGATGCTCGCTAAGGCTAAAAACACTGCTGCAATGGGCTCTGGCAATATCCCGGTTTGCCTCTTAAATAGCCTAAAACAAGGCCTAGCAGGATTATTTGAGGCACTCTTCAACTACAGCTTCAAAGCAGGTTATGTGACAGGTGAATGGAGAGCTGCAACAGACATCCCTCTTCATAAGGGTGGACTATCAAATGACCCCAGGAACTACAGACTGATATGCAAGATCATGGAATGATTTACCATGGAAATGATTGACAAGGACATTGGCAACCTACATATACTGTACCCATCCCAGTTTGGCTTTGTTAAGGGAAGAACTTGCTTCCTCAGCCTGGTAGACTTCTTCAAGAGGGTCACCAAAGTTAGGGATCAGGGTAAAATGGTGCATATTGCCTACCTTGATCTGGCATAGGCATTCAGTACAATACCCCACTCAGGCATTGTTGATAAGCTCTCAGAACTAGGCATAAATCCATACATAAATTTCTGGATTTCTGGCTGGCTCACAGATAGAACCCAAGAAGTCAGGCTTGGTGAGACCACTTCCACCAGGAGACTAATCACAAGTGCAGTACCCCACTGATCCATGTTGGGCCCTCTCCTGTTTGGCATCTACTTCTTGGAAGTGAAGGCTAATGTCAAAGGCCTCTGGCTCATGAAGTTCGCAGATGACTGTAAATTAAAGCTGTGATAGATTCCCCTCATGACAGCAACATCCTTCAAGAGGGTCTAACACAAGCAAATGACTGGTGCCAAAAAACACAGATTAAAACTCAACACAAAGAAATCCATTATATTGCCCTTTGGAAAATTGTCCACCCACACGATTTACTCCATCAATAAAACACCTCTACGAGTTGAGCTGATAGTTAGAGATCTGGGAATATACGTAGACAGTAATTTGGCCTTCTACCAACACATAGCCAAGATACTAAGAAAACCATTCTGTGTTGCCCATCTCATAAGTAAGGGTATGGCATCTAGGTCCAAGGAAGTTATAGTACCACTCCATTCAGCCCTTATCAGACCCGTCATTGAATACGCTGCCCCCCTTGGCATGGACCTCACTAGGCACTTGCAAAAGTTGGGATGCTCTCAAAGGTTTCTCATCAGGAGAATCCAGGGTATGAATACCCTGTCCTACACAGATTACCTTAAGGCCTTGTCTCTGTACTCGGTCTCCTACGGGTTGCTGAGAGGCGATCTATGCCTAGCATACAAGGCATCCTCAGATCCAGCTCTGATGGATCTTTTGCACATCCACAAAACAAACAACATCAGAAACACTAGATCCAAGGACCTGAACTTTGCCTGTGACATGAGTAGGATGTACTTGAGAGACTGATATGTCTCTCAAAGGATCCCTGCACTCTGGAATAAGTTCCCCATCTATGTAAAGCACTGTTCATTCCTGACCCTGTTCAAAAGAAACCTTGATCATTGGATGGGAAATTGCAACTTTATCCCCAGTCTGACTCCCATATCTTTGATGGACAGAGGTCGAGAGTAAGTAAATTAATCCTTAACTAATATCTCCTACTACATAACCCTTAGCTACCACTTTATTAACATGCCTCACTATATAGGCATCCAAGGAACTCTGGGACAAAACTGGTTTAGACTGCACTGCTAGTCTTACAAAGACTCTGTTGATCATTAGCTTAGTATAAACCTAGGAAGCTGTACCTCCATTGCATTTGTTTTCAAAAAGTGAGACTGAGCATGAGCTTTGCCATACATGTCATACCCACTTAGACTCCCATAATGACAAAGAAAAGTCAGAGACCAGGAATCTGCACATTCTGTGGCTACCTATCCCCCCTCTCCGGTGATCCCTCCTATGAAAAAACCCTGAGGCTTATGAGGTCCTTTCTGAGCTCTCACTATCTCAGTTTCTTCCCACAGATATGTCAGAACATATATGTAGGGAAGAAAAGGTGTAAGAGCTTATCATATATGAAGTATGAAAATGTAATGCCAGTGGGCTAGCCTAGCACTGATCAGGAATGCTGATTCCTGTAGAAGAGTTAATGCAGAGTTGTGCCATAGCATGCTATAGCAGCAGTCCAAAGGGAAGAGATGATACCAGATCCTCTGTGGACCTGAATAGGCACTGCTTTGTTTAATTTCCAAAAAAAACATGAATCTCATATATGTTGAGTTATTGTATGTTTCCTGAGATAATCAAACAAACAGACACAAGTGCAAGTGTGATTAGTGCATTACAGTCTGTATTCTCCAGATGAGGGATATCTGATATTGTCATATCTGACAGAGGTCTGCAGCACAAACTTAGGAATTCAGAAGAATGTGAATGACTGGGAATGCAAACATATGTAACATCTGGTCTATATTAACTGCAGTCCAATGGACAAAGTACAGTTGTGTACATTTACCATAAAGGTAGATGTTCGAGTGTATTCACTGTTGCAGTCATCACATTTGGGTTATCTGCTTGCAGTAGCCCTCAGTCGGCCTGATTATTAAAGTCTTGGATCCTGTGTCGGTTGCTGTCTCATCTTCCATGACGTCAGGTAGTCTGGGGTATAAAGCATGCAGCTGATGCCATTACATCAGTTTTTCTTGCCCCAGATGTCAGGTGTCCTCATAATGGGAAGCAATTATATATACAAGGTTAGACCTCCAACAAAAAAGCAAATACACCAAAAAGCTTTAAGCACAGCAAGCAAGAATAGAGGTATAGCCAATAGAAGTCAGGGGGTTGGAGGGAGGGTAACTAGGACTGCAACAGTGAATACATTCGAACGTCTACATTTATGGTAAGTGTACACAACTGTACTATGTTCTTCGTGTTTCACTGTTGCAGTCATCACATTTGGGTAGATTCCTAAAGCTAAGGATGGGAGGAGGAAATTAGATAGCATTAGGACCAGCTATAAGGCCCTGAAAGACTGCAGTGGCAAAGCCAGCTCTGGATTTAGAAAAAAATGGCAAATGGTAATGCTTGGTGAAGGTATGTACAGAGCTCCAGGTAGCAGCTTCTAGGATGTCCCTGGTAGGGACAACTCTAAGAAAGGCTGTAGAGGTAGATGCAGCCCTGGTTGAATGTGGTGTTATCCCCTGTGGGGTAGGTTTTCCATGGTGCTTATAGCAGAAATGAATGCAATGGCCTATCCATTTAGAAATGGCTTGCTTTGAAATGGCCTTCCCCTGTGCCCCTGCAGCAAATGCAGCCAGCAGCTGTTCAGATTTCCTGAGAGGTTTTGTCCTGTCCAAGTAAAATCTAAGTTGTCTGTGCACATCTAAGGAGTACAGTATTCATTTCCCTTTGTTCTGTGGATTAGAAAAGAAGGTTCCAAATGAATGGACTGATTAAGGGCCACACTGGATACCACCTTGGGCATGAAGGAGGGATTGGTCCTGAGGGACACCCTGTCCGCATGAAAGATGATGAAAGGCTCCACTGCCATGAAGTGTTGGCTAAAAGGACGACTGTTTTCCAAGAAAATAATTTCAACTCTGCATTTGCAGCTGGCTCAAAAGGAGGTAGAGTGTGTTTTTCCAATACAGAGTTAAGGTCCCAGGCTGGAGTAGGGGCTCTCCTGGGTGGTCTTAAGTTTTTGGCCCCTCTGAGGAACTGCTTCAGCAGTGGATGAGAGAAGAGAGGTGGTTCTGTGCTGTAATGAGCTGAAATGGCTGAGGCATGAATTTTGATGGAGGAAAAAGAAAGGCCCTTGTGAAGCATCTCAGTTAAGTATTGAAGAATCTGAGGTAAATTGGGTGCTGCTGTGCCCATCCCCTGAGTTTGGTTCCAGGAATAGAATATTTTCCATTTTTCAGCATAGGATTTTCTAGTACTAGGCCTCCTTGCCTCCAGAAAGACATCCATCACTTGCTTACTGAGGGATGGTAACGGAGAGATCAGGTAATTAGCCAGGCTGCCAGGTTCGGGGTTTGAAGCTGTGGGTTCAGAATCTGTCCCTCCTGCTGGGACAACAGAGCAGGAGTCTGAGGTAAGTGCCATGGTGCCAGCAGTGACACACTGCACAAAAGGGGGTACCAGTGTTGGCGTGGCCAGTCTGGTGCAATCAGTATTGTCCTTGGTTTGTCCTGTTTGATCTTTAATAGTACCTTGGAGAAGAGAGGCAGAGGGGGAAAGGTATAAACTGAAGGACAGGGCATCCACTTCCCAAGCTTGTTTGTGGAGGAGTCCTTGTGCAGAATTTGTCCAATTGATAGTTCTGCGGGGAGGCAAACAGGTCTATCTCTGGGATCCCCCATTTGTTTCTCAACATATTGAATATCTTTGGTTATAGTTTCCACTTGTGTGGGTCCATGAGATTTCTGCTTAGCTCGTCTGCCAGTGTATTTAGCTTTCCTGGCAGGAATTGAGCTTGTAGGTGCACTTGGTAGCTCATGGCTAGTCTGCAGAGATGGTATGAGTGGGTTCCCCCCTGCTTGTTTAAGTACCACATAACAGTGGTGGTGTCCATCTTTACCATTAATTTTCCTGGAAGAATGTGGTCCTTGAAGGCTGTCAGCACATTCTGTACAGCTAACATTTCTTTTTGATTGATATGCACATGCATTTGACTTGGGTTCCATTTGCCCTGAATGCACTTCCCTACCAAGTGAGCCCCCCATGCATAGTCTGATGCATCTGTTGTTAGGGTTTGGGCATCAGGGGGTAGAGTGAATGGTAGTCCCTTGTTTTGGTGACAGGCCTCTGCCTACCAAAGGAACTCTATCTGTAGACAATGTATGATAGGAATCATTGCTTCTAGATTCTGAGAAGGTTGACACCATAGGCTTTTTAGATACCATTGTAGTTTCCTCATATGCAGTCTTGCATATGGAATTAGGAGAATGCAGGAGGCCATGAACCCTAGGGCTTGCAGTATTTTCCTTGCAGATAGCTGGGCCTTTGTGGCCAGTAGTTTGAAGTAGGCTGTCAAATGAACTTGTTTCTCTGGTGTGAGGTTGAGGTAAGCCATCTGGGAAGTTGTGTTCAAGCTTGCTCCCAGGAATACAATTTGTTGGCAGGGTACAATATGTGATTTATTTTCGTTTATGGTGTACCCCAGAGAAGTTAGCAATTTCTGTACAAATGCCAGATGATTCAGTAGTATGCCCTGGCTTTCTGCCTGAATTAGACAATTGTCCAGGTATGGGTATACTTGAATATTTCTTTGCCTGCAAAGTGCAATGACTGGAGCTAGGCACTTTGTGAATACCCTGGGCAAAGTAGATAAGCCAAAGGGCAGTGCATAGAACTGATAGTGCATGTAGCCTGCTTTGAAGCATAGGTATCTTCTGCAAGATTCCCTTATTGGGATGTGCAGGTAGGCTTCCTTTAAATCCAGTGTTGCCAACCAGGCATCTTTGCCTAGCATAGGAAGCAGCTGGTGAAGAGTTAGCATCTTGAATTTTGGGGTCACCAAAAATGTATTTAGGATAGACAGGTCCAGGATAGGATGCCAGGAGTTGTCTTTCCTGGGCACCAGGAAAAGTCTTGAGTAGAAACCTTGTCCCCTTTCTTCTTCTGGGACAGGTTGAATAGTCCTGATGCTTAAGAGAGAAAGAACTTGCTTTTGAGCCTCTGCCCCACTGATTTGGGGATAGATCTGGCCAACCGTTTGGGGTTGGTAAGGAGTGGAAGTGGAATTTGCATCCTTGGGAAACTATATTTAAAACCCATTTGTCCTGTGTAATGAGTTCCTAATTTTTTGCCTGCAGGGCAATCTTTCCCCCCCAAAGGAACAGTCAGTTGTACAGGGCTTGGAAGCTTTAAAGTTAAGTCATTGAGACAGTTTACCATGGGGGGGGTCTTACTACTCCCTGCTTTGGAAGTGGGAGCCCCCCACTGCTTAGTCCTGTGAGTATCTTGGGACTGAAGCCTGGGTGTTCTGCTGGTTCTGGGTTTGGACTGAGAAGGCCTGTAGAGGCAGGAAATGACCAATTCTTAGAGGGCCAATGCCTACTAAATCTGGGAGGCTGTACTTGCAGGAAATTTTTAACAGTTTGCATAGATTTAGCTTTTTCCTCCATCTTTTTAAGTACTTCTTCTGCTTTGTTGCCAAACAGGCAGTCTTGGTTTAAGGGAGCATCCAGCAATTTAGCTTTAACATGATCTGGCAAAGATTACTCATTAAACCAAGCATGCCTTCTAAGTACAGACCCAGTGACAGCAGCCCAGCAAGATGCCTCTAATGAATCAAAACCACATTGCAAAGTATGTTTTCCAACTTGTTCAGCAGAATGTATTAAATCCTGTAAATCTTTATTTTCAGCACAGTCAGAAATCAACATCATTTTCTGTTTAAGCAATCCAATAATATGCAGCTGATACTTTAACATATGAAACTGGCAGTTTAAGGCCGTAATGGCCAAGGTTGCAGAAGTGTATACCTTCTTACCCCATCTATCCAGTGACCTGAAGTCTCTATCAGAGGGGGTAGGATTTTTGGCAGTAGTAGCCTTAATGCCCTTGGGTCCTTTTGGAATGGTCTCAGGATCCACAGTAGGATTTTTAAAGAAGAACCCTGTAATATCTATCAAGTTTTCTGGGAGCAGGAGGTAAAGAGTCAGGGGCCAGACTAGATTCCGAGAAGGCATCATCAACAATGTCCAGTACAGGAGGGATAGCTAAAGGCATGTGTTGGGGCAGGAGTAAGAAATCTCTAAGCCTCTTTTTAGAGTCAGAGTAATCCTGGCTTTCCCAGCGAAAATGCTCTCTAAGAGAATGCAAGGTTTCACCAAAAAAGAAATCCTCTGGAGGGGAAGCAGAGGGAATGGAGTCCTCTGCATCAGAATCCTCATAGGTAGATAAGGGTAAATCCTGGTCATCAGAGAAAACAGAAATTTCAGTGTCCTGATCAGAAGGAAAATCAGTCCTAGGTCTCTTAGAGGGGGAAGGGTGGCTTCCCCTGATTAGAGTAATAAGGCCTTCAGCCATTCTTATCATTTGTTTTTTAGGCATAGAGGCCTGACCATGCGGTCTGGGCATCGGTTTTCTAGGCATGGATCGAGTTTTAGGCCTTGAAGAAGAAGATGGCATCTTTTTAATATGCAAGTCAGTAGGCCTGAATACACCCTGAGAAGCCGGTGCCTGCACAGCGGCTCCGGACCCATCCAAGGTAGAGACATCCACAGGCTCCACAGTTGAAGAAGCATCTCGCAGCATACCAGACTCCAAATGGGTCTCAGTAGAGGCCTGTGAATCTAAAGTAGCGGGTATCAGGGGCTGCAAAAGCGCCTCACTGAGTACCGGCGAACTGGTGACTAGCTTAGGAGAAGCATCGTCGGCAGCTTTGGACCTATGTGCTCTGTCTCTATCTTTGCGTTTTTTTTGGAATGTCGGTAGTTGGGTGGCTTATCAAAGCCATTTTAGGATAATTGAACCGAGTACCAAAATATTTAGAAGCGTAAATAAACCAACAACGAATAGTTCATATTTTAAATAAGGCAAAAACCGACAGTGAGGTACGTTGTGGTCTGGGCCTAAGCAAGGAATGCAGTACGAATGAAAATCTTTGAGGTATTTTCTTTCCACAGGAAATACAATTGTTAACTTTTACTGACATCAGTTTAGAGCAAGAAAAAGTTTCCCCAACGGGATACTTAGCTTAGTTGAAGACTTCGGTTCTGAAACTCGAAAACAAAAATTTCAGGTGTCTGCCAACCGGCACTTGCAAACTACTGCTGCTTCGGGCACCGCACGGCAAGAAAGACTGATGAGTGGGTGAGAGACAGTGTCAAAGGCTTTAGAAAGGTTAAGGAATAGGCATGAGACAAGTTTGTTGTTATCACGAGCTAGGGAGACTATGTTAAATGATATGAGTGCAGTAGTTGTGCTATGCTTGGGACGGAAACCATGCTGTGTGGGTGTGAGAAGGTTTTCCTGGTGAAGGTAATGCATTACCTGCTTGTGAATGCATTTTTCTAGGATTTTTGAGAGTGGAGAGAATATGGCAATCGGTCTGAAGTTGGATATGTCTGAGGAGTTGCCCCCCTTTGTGAATGGGTAGAGTAAAGAAATTCTTCAATACAGTGGGGACATAACATTCAGAAATGGATTGGCTGATTAAGATGGATACAGGATAGGCAAGAGGTTCACAGGCAGTCTGCAGGAAGTAAGAGGGTAGTTTGTCAACAGATGGGGAGCAAGGTTTAGGTTTAGAGAGTAATGATTTTACTTAGTTAGTTGATTCTGCTTTTAGAGAGGAGCGTTTGGAAGAGGTATAAAGTTTGTGGGGGTGCTAGTGTTGTTTCTGGGGGGGAGAGAATTTATTATGGAGGTTATTGAGTTTATAAAATGATTGTTAAATTTGTTGGCTATGTCTTCAGGTGTTGCATTGGGACATGGGTTAGGAGAGGAAGGGTTTCCTGGATGAAGAGTCTGTTTAATAGAGCTCCAGAATATCTTTGGTTCTGATTTAAGAGTAGAGGGAGGACTGGCATAGAAGTTTATTTTGTCATAATGGATGATTTTTTTTATTTTATTTCTGAGTTCCTTATATTTCTGAAGAAGAGAAGGGGTCCTAGTTTTAGTCCACATTTTCCAAATCCTATCTTAGTCTTTCATGAGGGTTCTGGTAGATTTAGTGAGCCAGGGAGCAGTATTAGATTTGATTCTAATTGTGCGAAGAGGAGCAAGGGAGTTAAGAATGTTTAGGAATGTAGTGTTGAAGGAGTGGACAGCTTCATCTAAAGGAAGAGTGGTGAGGTAAGACCAGTTAATTTTGGAGAGTTGTTGAATAAAGGAGTTAGGACAGAAATGAGAAAGTGAGTGGGTGGTAATAAATTTGTTAGGTTTGGTAAGGTGGGGAGTATGTCTGGTAACTGTTATAGGGCAGTGGTCGCTGAGGGCATTTGGAAGGGTTTGGGAGTTATGATAGTTTTGAGGGTGGGAGACCAATATCCAGTCAAGAAGAGAGCTAGGTAGGTGATATTTATTAATGTAGGTTGGGGTTGTGATTAGCTGCTCAAACCCATGTAGGTTTATACAGGAAGTAGTGATGGGAGCTTGTATTGTAAGCCAATCAATATTTACATCTCCCAGTATGATTATTTCATTGTGGATGGTATGTGAGAGGTGAGATAGGATGTTCTCAAGTATGTTAATATTATCATCAGGGGGAATATAGATTGCTGTGACAGTTATGGTGTTGAAACTGTTAAGTTTGAAGTTGGTCAGTAGGAGTTCAGCTGGTGAGAAGGAGGGTAAGTCTAGTGTGGGACTGATTTGGGAGAGACAATTGGAGTAGAGTATGGAGACTCCTCCTCCTTTTCTTTTAGGTCGATCTAATCTAAGGATATTATAGCCAGGAGGGATGATTTCACTGTCCAGATGGTGTGGTTTTAACCATGTTTCAGTTAAGGTAACTATGTCAGGAGTATAGTTAAATATCCAAGCATGGAGTTCTTGAACTTTATTTACAAAGCTCCTGATGTTGATAGAGCAGAATTGTACTTGTTTTTGTGGGTTGGCAGGTTTAGATACAGGGGGGTTATTGTTCAGGGTAGTGTCTGTAGGGCCTGGGTTTGGATGAATGTCACCAGATAGAAGTAGAGGTCTGTAATGGGGTTTTAATTTGAGTAAGTAGACTTTGTTTTTTTTTTGTTTTAAATGGAAGGGAGGGAGATATTTTTATTTTAGGAATGGGAGGGGTGGGGGGAAGGATGGAGGGACAAATTAGTAGATAGGGTTGTGGTGTAGTACTTGAGTTAAGAGTGGTGTTTGAGGGATGGAAATAGGGAGTAGGTAACTGTGAGTGATAGGAGGTGAGGTGACAGAGTATAAGGAGTAGAGAAGGTAAGAGTATAGTTTGAGTTGTAAGAGACATGTCACTTTATGGGATGTAAAACACAGGATGAGTGGAAGGGGTGGGAGTAAGGTATAGTAGTCTTTGATAGTGGATAGTAGGTAAGTGTAGGGAGGAGCAAAAGAGGGAGGTAGTATGAGAACAGGAAGTAGAGGGGTAGGGGATCTGGGAGAAAGTGAGGGTGTGTGGTTGTATGGATAGGTATAAAAGTAATGATATGGGGGGTGGGAGGAGAGCAAAGTGAGCGAAGCGAATGGAGCGGTGCTACACCTTCCAGATAGAACTTAGCTAAAAAAAACTATCAGCTAGTCCAGGGACACTTACTAGTGATGCTACACCTGGAGGGCTTTCAGCTGCAATTAGAGCAAATATGGCATCCAGGGTTTTTAAAACCTTTGGTGTGTTGTACCTGAGCAATCACTTGGGGGTGGGGGAAGGGAGGGATCCATCAATTTGAATTTAAAGTAGCAGGGAAGAATCCAAGGCACTCTGCTAAACCTAGCTAATTATCAATGGACAGCCAAGGAAATAATGTAAACATACAGGCACCCTTGTTCAAGGACCCGAAGGTTTCTCCAAAAAAAAACTATGTGTAGGAGTACACCACAGGTAGAAGTTGTATGTTGCTTACTAGTCTGCAATGACAGATTTTATTCTCTTTTATATTTGTATTCCCCATTGCTCATTGTTTGCTGCACACAATGTAGCTAAAGATAAAAGCAGCTGGAGACTTTGCATCTCTGTTTGGTGTTTAGTGAAGAACAAGTATTGAGGAGAGGGACTGAAGGCTATGACTATTGAGAGGGGATAAATACCTTCACATTTAACAAATTATCAACAGTGAAATGGATGAAAGGGGTGGAGGTGGGCTAAGAGGAAGACGGTTTGCAGCTGTTGCCCATGGAGTATGCACTCTAGCTGACTGTAACAGATTTTAACAAGGCAGAACAGTAGTCACACAAGCTGGCACCTACACTACACAAGTGGCAACAGCAAGGCTCCTAGAGTTAAACCTGGGGCTGCAGTCCATTTTAATGGCAACAGCAAGGCTCCTAGAGTTAAACCTGGGGCTGCAGTCCATTTTTGGATGATTGCTGGTTAGAGTTTTCTTTGCTTTTAGCTGGAGCGAGAGGATTCCTTGCTCACACAAGTGGGGGGGGGGGCAAAGTGATCAGGTCCTCAGTGGCTACTACACAAGTGGCAGCAGCAAGGTTTCTGGAGTTAAATATGTTTAAGAGAGGTATGCTTTTGCATATGTTTAAGAGAGATATATTTAAGAGAGGTATGGTGAAGTCAGTGTTCAGGAAGTGCAACTGTCAAAAATTGTCACATCTCCTGTTGCAAAAAAATAGGGATTATAAGAACTGCAACAGGCAGTAGTTGCGCATAAAGGCTCCGGAAGCTTTATCGCCTAAAAATGATTTAATGGAACAAGAACTGTCCCAAAAGGATGACCAGATGTCTAGTGCCAAGAGTTTTATCTGATAATTCAGATATGGAAGACTGTTGAAGAAGCCGTCACATACAAGTACTGATAAAGGCTTAAAAAATAATTGCAAGGATTGTTAACATTTCTTTCCTTAAATGTGTTTTTGACTATATGGAAATATCTGATTTTGATATATATAGCCCAATGACAAGCTAAGTATAGTTTTAAGATGAAATTATAATGATCATTGTAATGTAATGCACGTTACCCCAAACATATAGATTTATGTTTAAAAAGGCATATCATAAATGAGTATGAATTTGCATCAGGTGTTTGCATGTCATGTGATACAGTTCCTTGAAAAGTCTCAGTATGAATATTCATTTCAGTGAGTTTGTATTGCTTATTGACCAACAAGACATTATAGAGCTCTGAGTAATTCCCTTTATGGAGTCAGTCATAAAAGATGCAGCCACTGCTGACTGGAAGCACTGGGATTCTGCTACTGCAAACCACAGGAAAATGCCAACTTATAGACTTAGCTAAGTGCAGCAAGTCCTTCACCAGGAATCCATGAGCTGACTTATGTCATCTCTTCCATCCATGACACGGTCCAAATGCCACACCTTTTTGATACCACGCAGAAAATAAGAATGCTAGTACTTTGAACAGATATGGCAAGAAAGTACACTTCACTGCCATGTTAAAGTTTATGACTCCCAGCTACTAATTTCACATGTTCAAACTGTAGTCCTGTCTAGTGGCTCAGACACTGGATAGGATTTCCTCACTCCATGAGTCCCGGCTCAATGCAGAAGTAGCTCATATGTGGAATATAGCTTCAAGAGTGGCTTCTGTGCAGTCTGATGGCAGTTTTACTTGCACTGATGCTGTTACTAGGGCTGCATATTTAGATGTCCATCTGTATGAAATGGCTTGGCTTAAACTGCCCTCTTTGAAAAAGTCACCCAGGAACTCCAGTCTGGATGTCCAATTCAGGTATAATGTTCTGTTTGATCAGCACTCCCAGGACTTAATAGGTGAACTCTTGAAGAGGAAGCATTGTAACAGACCTTATTGGTGCCCGTGTACCCCATCTACTACTTTTTCCAGACTCAACCAACTCCAAAGGAAAGGAGGTCTCCTCACAGACCAGTGAAACGTTTAAAGGACCGCTACAGAAATAAATTGAATATATATTGGATATATATATATATATATATATATATATATATATATATATATATATATATATATATATATTTATATTTATATTTATATATATATATATATATATATATAATCTACCAGCAGCCCAGCAATTATATGGGTAGACATTGTGACGTGATCCTGTTTTCTTGAAAAGCTACTTTTTGGAAAAATACACCATTAAGACACAGCTGATGATATTAATTTGCTCTAGTTTTTCCTTTCAGATTGCAGTTCTATTAATTTAGAATGGAAACAGTGAGGATTAGTGTTCATTCTGAAAATTCACAGTAAAAGTGTCAGTGATTGGTTTTCGGTGGCTCTTGAATATTTGTTCCTACATATGTTATACCATCTGTGAAAAGTGCTTAGAGAAATGTGAATAATTGCTGATATAATATTTGTTAAAAATGGAATTTTGTGTTTCAAGTCCTTTCTTTCTTCCACCTTCCCTAGCTTAGTCAGTCAGTGTATCGTTTCCTGGCTTGCAGAGCTCAGCTAATTAGCATAGTTGTTTAGGTGTTCACCTTCAGAATGCAAAGCTTTGCTAGCTTTATGGCACCACTTGAAGGAAAGAATGCAACTGTACATGACAGTGTGCAGCTTTATGACCCCAGTAGATGTGAAATAACAAGAAAGAGCTGCAGGTATCTTACTATTTGTGTTTTCCTTGACACAAAAATTGCAGATGTGATAGGTGAAATGATACAAGTGCAAGGGAGGCAAATCTCTAAAGAAAGTATTATGAGATTTCATTCAACCCCCACAAGGTATGCGCTGTAGAGGCTGTCAAGGACAGAAATGCCACGAGGGAAGAAGCAGCTAAGTCATTCTTTTTAATAAATGGAAGCATGGAATTCATTCTGTAGAGAAGAAAGTAAAGCCTGGGTAAAGGAAATGCTTTGTTTAGGGCACAGTTCTCCCCCAAGCACCACATGGTCTTCCCAGTCATGTGCTGTCCAAGATGCTTGAGAAAATGACCATTCCAGTTCAACCACAACCATCTTGACTACAGTGTATGGTTGCCTGTTGAGATCTGGCAGTTCTCTGAGTTTATCCCCAGCTTGGAGAGGTATCATCAAAGACCACTTCTTTATAGATGTTGAGTCGGTCAGCCATTTATTAGAACTTCTGGGTTCTCCACAAAGAAGGTGTTTTGTTAAGCGACCAAACCATCTTTAGGATCAGGTGCAGACTGCACTGCTGGAAGAGACTACAGAAGGTTTCCCTTACTCAGAACAGAGGTGGAGGTTTTACTCCTGTCTTTTTTCAGTCCACTGGGATGATGTTTGTTATTCCATCATAAGCCTCAGCAACTCCATTCAGCACTTATGCTACATCAGGTTCCAGATGGTGACTTTCCAGAGGGAATGTCCCTGACTGCACCTGCTGTTTGGATTATGTATAACAGATGGCATTTCTTTATATACAAGTTTTTTTTCCCATTGGCTTCACTTTCAAACTAAGTTACTGCTATGTACACTTTCTGTAGTGCTCAAGGTGTTTACCAAGGTGCTGTCTTTAGTGGCCAGAACTTTCTTGGAGGAATAGTATTCTGCATGTGTTACCCTTCTTGAACAATTTGACAACTTACCATATTAACACTAGCAAGGAAGTCCTTGGTAACATCCCCATGGTTGATGCCCCTGGCTGTAGTTCTGGGTTGACCATAAATTATGAAAAGTCCCTTTTAACCACATATTTGAGGATAGTTTTTATAGATGAAGAGCTGGGCACTATCCAAGGCTAATTATTCCTGCTCATAAAAGGGCTAAGGGGATATGATGTTAGTAGGCTGAATGAGGGGACGGTGAAGAATTTGGGGGTCATACCCTCCTATCACTTCTTGGTTTGATAGCTGTAATATTCTTCAAAGTATCTGCACATTAGACCCCAAGTGGACAGATCTCACCAAGATGCTAATCCATCCAAGGAATAAACAGTACTTCTGAAAACTACTTCTGATTGCTTTATTCCTTATATCTTATCTACCTAGATAGATACCGCATCTTGAAATCAGTTTGTTTACTTCTCCTAATCTGAATTTTCAACTTGAAGCTAAGTCTTCCCTTCCTGTTATTAGGTTATGAGTACCAACACTTCACCTTCATTGTTAGGGGACTCACCCCAGCTCCACCACTGTACAAGAGGTGGGATCCAGTCAGAGAAAAGGCTTCATATTAACTAACCATGCCTAGGAACAGTCTTTCTGCATTACAGGGCCATGGAGGCCAAAGAGGGCATCTGGGCCTCTTCAGAGTCAGCCATCAGCCAGTCCACTGTGTAGTGTGTAAGCAAGCTGGGGAAAATCTCATCATAGCCACTTTACAGAGAGGTAATGCATGCCTGGTAATGAGTCAATGAAAGGAAACTCACTGTCTCGGTAGTTTACATCACAGACAAGGTGATCATACTCGAAAGTCTCTCTTATGCAGTCTTCTGCTGCTGTTCTGGTGCTGCAGAATAGCAGTTTATGCCTGAACTGGGTCTTCTAGACATAGGGCTCTCCATAGAGTGATCTGTTTGCCACCAGGGAGAATGCAGTTGTTCTCTCTTGTGCTCTTTACAGCAGAGAGAGGTGGTGTTAATGGTAAATGTTTTGTATCCTGTGGCATGGAAGATTCTTGTATGCCTCCCCACCATTCAGTTTCATTCTATACCTTATCCTAATGTTCAGAGAAGAGATACCAAAATCTAATTTTCTTCACCTAGTGGTGGCCAAGAAAAGTGTGGTTTCAGCTTTTCCTCTCCATGACAATGCAAGTAACACCTCCTGTACTATTCAACAGGGTCCCAGTGGTTTGGGAAGAGGCTAGCTGCAGTTTCATGCCCAGTTCATGCCGTAGACCTTCTGGTGTCTGCAGGCCTTCCAGTAGGGGTTTCTGAAGTGAGTGAAGCTGCCAGTAAACCTGCTCCAGCCAGATTTACTCTGCTAAATAGAAGAGATCCTAAATTTGGGTAAAATGAAACCTGATAGTGTCCTACTTGATTATGTTACAGGTCATCCTAAAATAGTTGAGACACCTGTGTGATATAGATATTAATTATTCCATGGTTGTTGTGCATATGTCAGATATTTCTGATAGTTAATGACCTTGTGGAGGACACGGCAGTGCCCCAGCATGTCTGCTTGGACAGCTAAGAGTGCTGCATATCAGCAGATCTTTAAACAACCCTTATCCTCCATGGGATCTAGTCCTCACAATTGACAGAGTTTCTCAGCCACTATATGAACCTGTTAGTTTCTTGCTGAAATCCATGTCATATAAAATGTCTTCTGATGTGGAAATCACCTCTGATTCTAGGATCTTAAAGCTACAGACCCTATTGCAGGGAATCATGTCTGGTCCTCACAAGGACTGGTTGTGTTTTTGCCAATTGTCATTTCCTCTTGAAAATAGCTTCTGAACTGTCTCTGAGCCTGCCCACACATCTCCTTGTTTTCTGTGCTGGTGTAGAAGGTAGAGTGAATAGAGCTTTCCACAACCTATATGGCCACTGTCAACTTTACTTGGAGCAGGTGCATGCATTTAGGAAGCTTAAACAGCTGTTTATCTAATTTTCTAAAGGGCTCACAGTTGCCAGGCAAACCTTTTCAGGGTAGATTGTAAGATGCACTTTTTATTCATTCATTTATTTATGTATTTATTTTGTCTTTGGGCTGTTCACTGCCCATTGTAAAATGCTGCTGTAACCCAGTAAGAGGTGTTTGACTGCTTCTAATGGCATTTTTCAAGAATTTCAAGAATATCTGTATTATAAACTGGGCTATGACCATGGATCTACTTGAGATTACTGAAATCTCAGTAGGCCGACTTTTAAAACACTGAGTTGAAAAGCTCGACGTGTCAAATAAGCAACTCATCAGAATGCCAACTTCCTAATGTTCGACAGTCCAACGTGAGTGGATATTGTAGTGTGATCTTGGAGTTGGCATCTATAAGTTGCAGGGGGTTTGGGGGGCAGGGGGGGCATATCCCCCCTGCAAAAATGTGAAAGGTGAAGGTATGTATTTTAGGGTTTTTTATTTGTAGTAATGTATGTTTTGTCTTAGTGGTAGGGGTTTAGGTTAGTTTAGATGGGGAGCGGGGCGTGGGTGAGGGGAACTAGGTAGTTTTATTTGGAATGTTAATTTTTTTCTTCTGTATGTTGTTTGTGTGTGTTGTTGTCTGTATGTTTTAGAGAGGTTTGTCAGGATTTTGTAGTGTCGGGATTGTATGCGTCGGGTATGTGAGGTGTCGGTTTTGTGTAATTTCGGTGTTGTTGGCTCAGTGTTTTAAAAGTCTGCCTTCTGAGATTTCATTAATCTCATGTAGACCCATGACCATGTGGCCTAGAATTTCCATTTTTCCCAAGCATTATTGTTACTAGTCTGATTCTAAGAGATGAACCTGTTTTGGTATATCTGTACTTCAGGACTCAGCCTTAAGATTTTTAAACTTTCACCAATATTTAATGTTTGCCTTTAGTGATAATACTCCATATGGCATTAGCAGCTAACACATGCACTATGTTCTCAAATAGTACTGGAGTCTGTATGCAACTATTGGTTCTTAACTAATGCTCTTATGTCACTGGACATCTTTATGGAAGAAGTATTACTTTTTTGATTTTTATTTTGTGCAAATTGTTTTCAAGTTTCTTAATATGTTTTGTCAGAGTTCTGCTCAGCATTAACTAGCAATTAGTAAAAAGAGGTACCCGACCATCATAGACAGCGGTTATGGTGAAGTACATACCTATTGCCTATAAACTCCTAATACAGATGATAATATCTGTAGAGCTGTATGTGCTGTTAAAATGTATAAACTTTAGAAATGGTTATAATTATATTGATGGCACTGTTTAGATTTGAAGTCTAAAACTTGTTTTGTTAAGTAAATGAGTAAATGCTAGTTTGGGTACAGTTTTGTAAACAATTTACAATATATTAGTAAATGGAAGTTCAGTCTAGATACTAATTGTTATTAGCATTTTCATTTATCCAGCTGTGAGCTTTTATATAAGATAACACACTTCTGTCCCCATTGTTTGGTCATTGAGATATTTACAGAAATATGAAAATTATAAATATTTGCATAAATATGTATAAAACAACCTTAAGTAGCTCTCTAACTGTACCGGACAACAGTCAGTTATTACTTGCAGTTTGATTGTGTATAATTCAGATTTGAGTTAGTGGACTCTAGTAGCGGGTATATAAGATGGTTTTGCAGTTGTGAATGCAAAATGTTGCATATTCTCAAAATGGATAATTGGAACAGTCTAATAGCTTTTAAATAAATCATTTATAAAAATTAATAATGGTAGCAGCCATTAAAAATAGTCTGTGATAATACAGTTGAGGAGAGTAATAAACTCATGCAAACAACCACCATAGTATAAAATGACAGCATCCAGTGTGGGCAAAAATTTTGCTTCTGATGTTTTCTATTTTATCCCCTTTATGAAAGCAATATAAAAGAACATAGCAGCAATAACATTTTACAGAGTAGTGGATGTACCTTCCAAACTTTGCAAAACTGTATGAACAGCATTTCCAGGCAGTAATTTTATGACTGAAGGGGTAATAGTTGGAAGCATACAAGTATCATTTGGCTTAATCTATTAAACTCCTTGAGGTGTCACTAGGGTTGAATGAGCTGTTAAAGAGAGATTTATTCAGGACCCTGAAGAATAAAAGTGTAGTCTGAGGAAGTAAAATAAGATCAAAAGTACATCGTTCATCATCACCACACAGTCTGTACATTTTCATCATTTGATAATATGAGTGATATAAATGTATGACAGAATCAGAATGTTGAAATGTTTGACTCAGGCTACACCATGGGAACATGATGTTATTTGGTAATATTTTAAAAAAATAATGTTGTAGAAAAACATTTGTTGATGACTGTTAGGGCCAGATTCCAAAAGAACAATTGCTCAGTGCATGTGATTCTATCTGTAAACAGGCTTACACGGGGGACCAGATTACAAAAAAACAGCCCTCTTTGTAAGTTGCCACTTACACCAAGAACAAGTTTTTTGGAATCAGGCCTTAAAAGTCTTATGCATAGGGGACTGTAATAAAATAATTTTATAGAAAGTGGCAGAAATAAAAAGGAGCAGCACATAAGAGAATGTAGAATTATTTAGTTTGTCACAATTTCTTTCATGAGCTTTGTGTTCTCTAACTGATACAAATGTTGCAAGTTTCACTTCTTAATTGTTTTCTAGCGTATGAAGTTGCAAAGCAAAATTTGCTTTCGTATGGGGTGGATAAAATGCATTATGTAATAAACACCACCAGATATTTCTAATAAACATGCAAGATCGCAAGGAAATACACATATTGCCTCACAGCTGTTCTGACTTGTGTGGTGGCAACTTAATGATGCACAGAAATTGAACACCACTGATGATTGGTATTTGTCCTGGGTAAATTATTCAACCAAAATATGTGCAAGAAAAACAATATAACAGCAATATAATCTCATCTTTGACAAATGGTTCTTTTTGCTACAGTATTTTATTATCTCTGCTCCCTTCCTTTACTATGAGTAACACATACATATCAAATGAACGCTGTCTCTCTCTTACTTAATGAATGTATGTCTGGTCCCACACTGTGACATTCCTGTCATTCCTTGAACACTTCCAGAACTGCTGTCAGTACTGCCTCACAAAATGCTGGCAAATCTGTTACACAGAGATTGCACTGTGTTCTTTTGTAGTAGGGGCACTCGAGCTCAGTGTTTGAAAGCGCTTTTGTTTATGTGCTAATTACTATTATTGAAAGCTCTTTTGTGAGGCTCAGAGGTCATGTGCAAGCAACACAATAAAACATCAGTGGTCATGTGCAAGCAACACAATAAAACATTCTTATCATCTGACCCTGCAGGAAAGAACATCCGCTTAGCCACTGTCTTGCAAGTCTAGTAAAAGGAACTATATACGCTAATTAAAAACAAATTAAATAATAGGTAATTTTCAGTTTATTTGCAAATGGTTTCACAATGCCTCCTCAAAGAACTAAGCTTGAATCACAGAAGCATGGCAAAGAATTTTCTTTCTGTAATAGCCTGAGAACAGTCAGTTTTGTATCCCATGCTTGAGAACAGTATGAGCAAATGCAACAGCTGTAATTTTTTTTTTGCACAGGGGTAAGACCCCTGCATTCCCTTTTCTTTATTGTTTTCAAGGTTGCTGCACCTCAGAGAAGAGTGATCACTGACAGGCATTGTAAAGCCTGTCTCACCCTTTCTCTGAGAGGCAGAGAGATGTGTGGGATCTATAATCAAAATGTTTGGTGGGGCACAAGAGATGATGAGGTCAGTTTTCTTTATTTCTAAATAAAAAAAACATGCAGAAAACACTTTATCCTGCAGTTCTAGGACTTGTCTACTTGATGTCAAGGGAATGGAACATTCCTGTTCGAATCACCAAGAGAAATGCTAACATCAAGGGATTGGGCACCCCTCAGTGTCAGTGTAAAAAGTCCATGGGGTGGGAGGTGGAAAATGTATTGTGTGGGTGGACATAGTTTTTTTTAAATTTTTAGTATTTCACACAATTGAATTTGTGATTTAGTAACAACCTTAGTTCATATAGCAAGGTAGAGAATTTCAAGATAACATATGGACACACAGTGACAGTTTTGCATATCCTGTCTACAAAATGTTTGATTGTATTCCTCATTTCTTCACACTGTTTTTGAGCATGCCATTATTCCTTATGGGTGTTAAATGATGTAATAGTGCTGCACAGATGTACCCCTCCCAAAATGTCTTTTATTCATTACATTGTGAAATAATTAAAATATTACAGAGACTGACTAAATGTGTGTCTTCTCTTTTTTGCAAAAGATCACAATCCTGCATATTTACACGTAACAAAGGAATACTTGAGTCCTGTACCACTATGGTCAGATCTGCTATTTCCTAGCTTGCCCATTCATCACGTTCACTGTAGCTCTATTTAGCAGTGAGCCAATCAGAGCAGAAAGCTAAACATTCTTATTAACTTAGACATAACTTGTGGTTAGTCAGAAGCACACTAAAGCGTCTCTTGAGCTTGCTTTTCTGTCTATCCATCCATCCATGACTAGTCACCAGCAAGACCTGCCATAGCTTGCTTGGTGGATGGATGAGTGTTGGGCTTTAATGAAAAAAATATTCAGGGTTATGCACTTTGATAAGGTGAAGCCAGAGAAAGAAACCTGATTTGTGTAGATGCCCATGGTAGAGCATGGGAAGAAATGATCTGGGTTTATAATCACTACCATGCCATAAAATATGGAAGGGCAATGGCAAACTCCAGCAGAATATGTGTGGGTATGACTAGAAAACTGAATTCAAGAAATGCTGGTGTAGTCTTCCCATTTTAAAGGACATTACAAATAATACACCCAAGTTCTGCTTCAGTTTCCGTAACCACACTAAAACAGGGAGATGTAACCAAAACAGCGATGTGTATGGTTGGCTGTATTATGAGGAAGGACTTAAATAATTTAACATGTATAAATTGCAATAAGGAAGTAAAAAAAAAAAAAACTTGCAATATGACCTGGAAATTCTGAATTGCGTAGTATAATTTGGATAGTGAATCTGAAATGGTAAGATGAGTGTGAGCAGCAGTATGGGTGGCAACAGGAAGCGGGGTGATTCAACAGTCACATAAGAATGCACTTACCACTGACAGGGTGGCATGTCCATGGTACCCATTTCCAGAAGCAGTGGTAGTGCACAGGTCACTGGAGAAGTTTAAAATGTGTGGATACATGGAGGAAAGGCAGAGGTAAGTATGGAAGGAACAGTTGTACAGGGACCAGCTGCAGTGCCTGGGCAGGTATAAAAGACAGTAGACCTTCATCATGCACATACGAGTATACATAACCAGAGCTAATTTAATTGTTATATTCTTGATCTGGAAGTCACTGAATTTTAAAATCAGAGTACTCAGCATTAATGTTGCAGTCTTCACTATAATGTCAGTATCATCCTTCCAATTTTCTTTGTTTCTTCCTTTTTTTTTTTGTGAAACAATGTTGCCTTGTCTAGCAGTTTTTTATGTAATTCTTGTATAGTTATAACTGTAGAAAGATATGTAATTGAATTATCATAATGGAAAAAGGATGGGGTTAGCTTAATGATTAAGGTGTTTACCTCACTGACACAAGATACAGGGTTTGATTCTCACCTGTAATCATTGTCTGGTTGTTAGATAAGCATGCGATAATCTGCAGACTGATTGCCTAATATTTATCTTTGACTTATGTACTTTCACTCAGAACTGATTTGTTTAGAACTGTTGAAAATTAACCAATGTGGCTCAGAGACTGTTTCAGAGTGATGTGGTGCAGCTTATTTTTATTAAGTATCCTCAGCGGCTCCACTGTATTTCATAAATAAAAAAAACCCCACTTGTTCTTCTTGGCTATGTAAAATACAAATGAAGGCACCAAAGAAAATGCACCAAACAACAGGTATCATAGGATGACCCAAAACTTCTAGTGCTTTCGTCCATTTATTCACATATTTACTCAGAAATAATGGAAACTTTCTAAAAACAAAATTATATACAGAGCAGATCATATCACATGATATAGTACAGACAATAATTGTTTGCTACCGCCACAATCTGACTTCATTTGTAAAACACATTTTATATTTATAGCATCACTCAAGCCAGGAGCAAAATGTTCTCCTAGTCTTAGCTGCCAAGTTAATTGTTTGATCTCCAGCATGCTGTTTATGTTACTGTTTACCTTGACTAGACTGGTTTGTTTGACATTATCAAATACAAAATAAATAAATATAATAAAAATATATATTTTTGTTCTGCTCTTCTACAACATGTGATGGAGCTATCCTGTGGCAATATTTTGCAAACAATAGTGGCTAAAGGATCTGGGCTAACAGTACCAATCTCCTTAGCCTGGAGTTTTAGTTCTTGTTGATCTTAGCAGCATGAACTGGGAAACTGGACTTCTGAGGTACAACAATTTTAGACTTAGTACATCTTTCCCCAACTGTACTTTAACTTTTGCTATACTGAGAATACAATGATTACTATTGCCTTGCTCAGATTTTGTGTGTGTGTGTGTGTGTGTGTGTATACTACGCTTCCATCTTGCATTACAGGACAGAGTTTTGTTTTCTTGGTCCTTTGCAACATGACAAAATAGTAATGGGATCTTCCTTGAAAGTGTTTTCCTAAAACCCAAAATATCCACGACTAAAAATAATTACAGAGCATTTAATTTTTTAGGTTAGTTCTGTGGGTAATTGTGCTGGACAGTTGAGTTAATAATAAAAATTAGCAAGGAGGAAGAAGAAGAAGATGGCAATTTAGCTTTAAGATATCTACAATTTAATAGTTGTGCAGGAGAAGTTCTGCTCTCCGATGAGGTGAATTTCTATATTCCAGTCCAGAGATTTATCAATCTGAATTTTCAAAGCTTTCATATTTTCTCGTAAATTATTTGATCTTCCTCTCTACTTACCCATTACTTTGCTGATGTAATATCCCCACTGTTTAGAAATAATTTGCAATTCCTGACTCACAAATTGTGGATCATTGTAAGACAATACTTAATCAGGAATTCTATATCTAGCAAAACACCATGACTAAGTGCTTTTAAATATTAGTTGATACAAAGGTGATAATGAGCATCTTGGTACTGCAACAGATCTGTTCCAACTTATATCCAGGGAAGATCAGTTATTTCATGAGGTGGCAATTCCTCATTCTAATTCTTTTCCAAAAAGTACTGCAGCCCCCACATTTCTGACTAGTGCCTGTATCTGTTCAGGCACTTTCGGCCAATAGAGAAGATCACAAGCAGGCTCTTTCTTATGATTCATTAATACCTAGGAGGGACTTGTGAATCTTATGCAGCATTACATGATAAAGTGATCTTGATACAGAAAATACATGCTGATATCTGCATTCACTGGCTTTATATTATCAGGCTAACTCTTCATAGCATTGTAGTGCAGATATTACATTTCTCTGTTCACTTTGGTACAATTTCTCAGCTTCTTAAGTTTCCCAACTGATATAGTGAACTGAAAAATAAAAGCTTATAAGTCTTTCTCAAGCAAATTTTCTTTGCATTTCTGTGAATGAGCTCTGTAAAGAATATCAGCTTTGTGCACCAGTTTATCATACTGAACTTGCAAGTGATGTCTGTTCAAGTTCAAGAACAATCTCTGCAGTCTTGTTGGAGCTTTGAAAAAAGACTTCTTGAAAATGTTTTGGAATGGCTTATGGTCAGATTGTTCTATAACCAACTTTCTGTAATTATAATCATGTCTTTTTGACAACCAAAGATTATTGCTAACATCTGTACTTATCATGTTTTCAGTGTTACAGTCAAGTGAAATACCATTGTCAAAGTTCTCGATTCACTGGTCTATCTCCTGTAATAATACTATACCAAACCATTGTTGGCTGGCATCTGCTTGAAAAACTACTGGTCGAGAAGCATAATATAACTTTAGATTAGAAGCCACTGTAACAAGCCTTTTTTTACTGTATCAAAGATTTTGTCTTGTTTTTGTGAATAAAACCATACAATGTCATGCTCCATATGACACTTATAACTAACAGCTTTAGAGTAAACTTAAAGGAATATTGCACCATATCTAGGCATAACATAAAATATTACTTGTCATGGTGGGTTTTTCATATTTGTTATGGCACTGACTTATACAGAGTCTGCTTTAAGTCAAAAGATTCATGTATTTAAGAGTAGTCATATAGGTTTGACATTTACTTTTGTTTAGCTTCAAGCCCTTCTGTCTCACCGTGTCAGGTAACTAAATGACACACATATCGTACCCCTGCTGGGTAGTGCCCAAGATCAGAAGCCTATCAATTAACTACACCTAGGTTCATATGTTAATAGGTAAATACTTGGGTAGCTGCCCTTGTGGGCCATTTTAAGCTTAGACAGTTTGCATTTTGTTGCTTGAATTAACTTATACCATTTGGTTTTAGCTTGGCCTTGCCCATCCTATTATATATTATCCCTATTGAAAGTAACTGGAATAATGCCATAGATAATTTGAGGGAACCCATGCATGGGATAAAGCATTTAGGAACTGCCTTTCTCCATTAGTAGTTCAGGAGGCAGTCCTGGGGTACATTATCTACTACCCATCTATAGATCCAAGCTGCACTTGAAAATGGACAGGGATGGGCTTTGCTTTATGTGGATGGGGAGTCTGTTCCAGAGCAGTGGCATCCATTGTGAGATATGTATTTCCCTCCAAACCATTCTGTTGATGTTGCAGAAAATATTCATATCCCCAGATGGAGTATTTCTGATGCCATTTGACTTGCTGATGTGCAGTAGGTCCATCAATATTTGGTTGGAAGGTGCCTTGGATGCAAGACAGTGGTCACCTCTTAGCAGTCTCTAGGATCCTGAGTATAGTGACAGAGCTTTGAGGTGCTCCATGAAGGGCATATTGTTTAAGTCTTGATCCTTTTAACAAGGTATCTGTGTGGGTGTTCCAGTTATTGCATGTGTCTAGACAGATACATGCTAAAGGGGGGGGGGCACTATACTCAATCATTAGCCTTATGAAGACCGAGTAAAGGGGGATAATGATGACTCTAGATCTAGTCGCAATCCCTTTGTTTAGAAGGACTTTCATATGACAGTGGATACATGTTGGTCAAAAGTTAGATCATTGTCCACTTAAGTTCCCATATCCTGAACAACCTGGTTATCTCTAAATGATGTATTGTCAATGTGATAGTTCCTTGGGGTAGAAAACTTCCCAAAGGATGCAGTAATGCATTTTCTAGCATTTAGTTTGAGTCCATACTTCTGGTAGCAGTTATTTGGGACAAACCTTTCTGCAATAAAGTGTTTTGCTTTAGAGAAGTAGATGCCAAACAGGAGAGGTCCCACCACTGAACCATGGGGAACTCCACTGGCGACTGGTCCTTTTATGGTGGTAGCTTCCTGTATTTTGATCTTCTGTGTCATATCTGCTAGCTAGCTGGCAATCCAACAGGTGATGTAAGGGTTTATTCCTAGTATAATTTAGCTTTTCTTCTATCCCCAAGTGGAAGATTATGTCATAAGCCTTGGCCAAGTTGAGGTATGTAGTGTGTACTGTTTTGCCTTTGTCCATTGCTTTTGTGGTCTTTTCAAAGAAGTTCACCAGGTTAAATAAGCATGACATGCCCTTGATGAATCCAGACTGAGATGAGTCTGGAGTTTGGTGGTCCTTATGTCCTTAATGATGAGTTCCATCATAAGTCTTTCCATGTCTTTGCATATCAGGCTGGTTAAACTCATGAGTCTGTAATTGCCTATGTCTGTGGAAGGTCCTCCATGTAGCTGTTCTTCATTCACTTGATACAAAACTTGTATGGACACCGATGTTGAACAGTGTTGTGGGGGGGAGGGGATAAATTGAACTCGATGCTATTTAAGATGCATGCAGGTATATTAACAACACTTACTGATTCAAAAGATTCAAGATTCAAAAGTAAACTTTATTGTCATTAGGATCACACATATTTAGCCTAAATGAAATTTCATGCATCAGCTCCTTCCTGAAATTACAAACAAGAAGTAAAACAACACATATAAGCAAAAGAATGAACACAACTAATGTATACAATCCTACTTCCAGTACCCATACAAAAGTGCAGAAAAAATTCTAATACTTAAATACAGAATAAATATACCCTCCCCTAAGTTATACAAACTACCCCATTTAAATAAAAGGCACATTACAGAGTGCACCTTGCCTAAGTTGTCTGTCTAATATTGAGCTTGATAGGGGTAATATAAATAAATATTGCACTTGGATTGTGTGGTATATATTATGCAACAGACAATAAGTATTTGAGAAAATTACTTAGTTAATGATTAATGACTTAGTTAATTGATGCAGTATTTTAGCACTTTCAGGACTTGGTCTTGTGTGATAGCTGGAGGTGTATTGGTTTCAGATATATCCTGTGGGATAGATGGAAGGGAGAGAAGGGGGTAAAGTTTGAGTTGAATTTGTTGACCAATAGGTTAGCGAGATCATCAGCCTCAGTGCAGGTAACATCATTCACAATCAGCTCAGTAGATTGCTGTGTTATACTTCTGAGATTCTGAAGATAACTAAAAAGGGCATTGTGATTGCCTTTGGCTTGGGTGGCTATTTTAGTCTCAGTGCAGGCTTTGCTGGATTTTATTATGATCCCGAGTTGCTTGTTTATCTTGGGTCTGTATTACAACGTTGAACTAAAACAAGTTTGAACGTTGTAATATTGAACCCTAAAGTCCGAAAGTTGAAAATAGCGAAGCTACGACACATCGACTTTATTCCCAGAGGAAAAAAATGGTGGGCCATTTTCGGGGCTTTGCTATTTCCTCCACTGTGGTGTGATCTCGAAGTTGGTATATTTAGATAAGGGGATGCTTAAGTTTTGTCATGGAACAGCGGCTGAGAAAAAAATCGCTGTTCTGTGTTTTTGATTTTGCTGAGATTCGGACTTTAGGGTTCGATATCATAATGATGAAACTTTTGTTAGTTTGATGTTGTGATATAGACCAGTTTATCTCAATTGTAAGGGCTATATCATTCTGGAAATTACTCTTCTTAATTGTGGTCAACATTTTGTTCTATTTATTCTGAGCCTTCAGACATTTCAGCTATTGCTCTTTGAAATGGGAGCAAGTCTTGTTTTTAAACAGTAGCAAGTGATACTTATTTGTCAAATTTTCCCCTGGCAGGATGAATTGCCAATATATCAAGAATTTACCCACTGCCTATGATGGTGACACCTCAGAGATTTTTTAAACTCTTTTTTTTCCGCTTATGTCATTCTGACAGCTTTTCCACTGGCCACATCCTTCACTGGGTCTCTAGCACTCCAGTCACCCCTGGGCTACTGCCCCAATTTAAGTCAGGCCAGTGAGAATCTTAAGGACATCCTGGAGGGAGGGTCATGCTATCCTACTTCAAGCTGAGGGGTTTAATTATAACCTACTCTGTTTCAGCTACCCCCTTTGTGGCTTCTGTAACGATAGAAATTGGGCATAGAGTGGGGAAGTGCAATGTTTTGCCCCACCTTGGAAGCAGCTCAGCCTTCCCCACCAGCCCCCCTTAGACCACTCCTCCACTAGCAATGTCCATAGCCTCCAGGGATCATCACTGGAGATGCACACAGAACTGCTCACCTTCCCAGGTATGGAAACTCCAATCACTCCCTGATGCTCCATCAGTTGCCTGAGCTGCTAATAGCACCCAGGCCATATGTGTCATAGTCAGGGCTTTATCACTCTATACCACTGGAGCAGATGATAGCTCAGAATTGATAGCTATAAATAGCAGGATATGGGGATACAGGTGGCTTGCCCCCCACAAAACATTTTCTTGTGATATGTTTTTTTGGGTTCATAGGTGTGTACAAGGCTAATGGCCCTGGAGCCTTTACAAGCCTAACCCATAGAAGTGCCCGGGCATCATGCCACCCAACGTTTTGCTGCCAAATGCTGTTTGGATTCAGGAGCTTTCATTCGTTTTGACTGTACATGTGTGAGGTGATCACAAATGAGTCAAATATTTTTTCAAGGAGCCCCTTGAAATACTTCTGTAGCTGTCGATTCTTCTATGAATGATTTATTCATGATTGTCAAAATATTGTTTAATTATAACTGATTGAAAACATTTTTCCCCTGCAACCCATCTGCAATGACAGAAGTAAGAGTTTTTACAAGAAAGTAGGCTGCACTGCACTCTCCCTCCCCTAGTCTTATATATACTAACCCAATAGTCACATAACAGTTGGAAGAGGGGAAATGTCTCTGTAAAGTGCACAGATGTTTCATATTGGCAGTGATTGATCCCACGTTACCCAACAGTCTAGCCTTCTGATCCATGACAAAATGTAATTATTACATTTGTGTTTGAGCAGAAAGAATTGTAATAATTGGCACTAGATGACCTCTAGTTAATTCTCCAAAATAGGCATAATCAGAAGGTTTCCTCCCACATCCCAAAGACATGCAGTAGGTGGATTGGAACTGTAAATTGGCCCTAGGTGTGAGTGCGTGTGTGCGCCTTCTGTGGAAGGTTGGGCGCCGGGCTGGCAACTCGACACTGTAAAACTCCACTGCCAATCATGAGCGGACATCCGCTGTGGTGACCCCTATCCGGGAAAAGCCGAAAGAAGAAGAAACCTTATCTATTCAATTGGATGTTGAAGTTACAAAGCTTTGAGCTAGCACCATTCAGTTTCATTTGTCAGAACCCTTGATCATCATCTAGTACTGAGATGAATCTGGCATTAAGCATATTTGCAACATTGTTTAACAATTTGAACTAGACTGTGTTCCTTTTGATTAAATGATTTAAATCTTGTGGGTCTATACATATTCTAAACTTGTCTTGATTCACTAGGGTTACCATGCTACTTACACATCAGTTGGTTCAACTTGTTTAACAATTACATCTGTAGTTTTTGTAACAAGGTTTGTAAATATTCAAATGTAGACTACCAGCAAGATGAATCAAAATCACCATATCATCATATCCCAGAATGTTTTATATAGAAATCAGATTTACTGCAACATTGCAGTTAAATGAACTGTGTTTCACCCCTACTGAGTGTTTCTCTTTTACCTGAAGTTGTGCAACTATGTAATTAGTATATACAGTGTATACTAATAAGGAAATTCAGAAAAAAGCAGGCAAAAATAATTGAGAGAAAAAAGGTTGCCCAAAAAAAAAAAAAAAAAAAAATGTTTGTAGTGATTTTAACCATAGTTTTGTGGGCACATATTTCTGCAAGCTTGACTCATTCAGTAATCTTTGTAGGTAGTCTAAACTCATCTTCTTGTAGTAGATACACTTTCGCTTCAACTGTTTAGGTCTGCTTTTAGAGGAATAGGAACTCTTCATGGTACATAGATAATGGGCATCATTTCAGGTGAAATGGACCGAAAGCCTGTGGGACATGCCTTCATTGAAGGTTGAACGTTGAGTCTGAGACAGCGGCAGCAACTCTAACCCTGTGGGTTCTGTCCTTAAGCCAGTTTGCAACCCATCTTGTGACATATGGGTTTACATTTAAGCTGGTAAGTTTTTCTACAATACCCGAGTGGGGTATTGTGTCGAAAGCCTTTGCAAGGTCAAGGTAGGCTGTATGGACTGCCTTTCCTCATCAATGGCCTTGGTGACTGTTTCAAGAAGTCAACCAAGTTCAAAAGGCATGATCTTCCCTTGACAAAGCCAAACTGGGTCGGGTCCAATGTCTGCAAGTCCCCTATATCTTTGTTTATGAGCTCCATTATGATCCTCTCCATAGCTTTGCAGACTAGACTTGTTAAGCTTATGGGGCGGTAATTACCAGGGTCCGTAGAGGCACTGCCTTTGTGGGAGTGGGACCACAGTTGCCGACGCCACTCCTTGGGCACGTATCCTGTGGTAAGGCTGAGATTAAACAGCTGCCTTATGTGCGGGTTTAATTCCTCATTTAGCTCGTAGCACACAGCCGGGGACACCATCCGGTCCCATTGATGCTGTGTTTTTAGCTTTAGAGAGAGCAGCTTTCACCTGCGCATTTGAGATGTCCGGGAGGCTACACTCGGCTGGGATAGTTATCTCTCCTTTAGGGGAGAGGGGTGAAGTTTGCACTGAACCTGTCTGCCAGTATGTTGGCAATGTCTGTGGGTTCAGTGATTTTTGTATCATTTTGGACTAATTCTGAGCATATCTGGGAGTTTCCACCCAGGTTCCTAACATAGCTGAAAAAGGCCTTATGATTGTCCTTTGAATCCATGGCAATTTTTCTCTCAAAATTGGCCTTAGTTGATTTTATGAGTGCTCGTATTTTTTACTAATAATGATCAGGGTGACTTCCCTTTTATGGATTTTGTTCTATCATGTAATAGCTTTCTCCTCTTATTGTAAAGTTTGTTAATGGCTGGGGTCCACCAGACTGACGTTTGCCCTTTGTGGAAAGAGTCTTGGTTTTATTTGGGATTGCCTGATCCATGCAGTCCTGGAGGTGTTCATAGAAGGCATTTGTAAGGGCTTCGCAGCTTGGGTTGTGGTTTCCTCTGGCTCAGGGGCCTTGAAGGATACCACACCAGTCTTGAGTAGTGTGAAGTTTGCTTTAGAGAAGTTCTTCACTATGGTCTTTTGCTTGGGGTGGGGCGGGATGTGGATTTCCAGTGAGATTAGTTTATGATCAGATCTCACCAATGAGGGATATACTTCCGTGTGGAGCATTTTGTCCCCATGTTTGTGACAATGAGATCTAGTATATTTTCTCCTCTCGTGGGAACAGTGACTAGCTGTTCCATGGCATTTGAATTTATGAACTCCAGGAACCGTTGGGCTAGAAAGTTAGGGCTTGAGTAATGTTCCCAGTCTATATTCGGGTAGTTGAAGTCACCCAATATGATGGTGTTTGGAGATACATTTATACCCTCCAGTGTCTTCAGGAAGGCTGTGTGGGGTTCCTGAGTTTGAGAGGGTGGCCTGTAGCATGCTACAATTTGTAGAGCAGTTTTGCCTATGGTTAGTTGCACCTGGATGGTTTCCGAAGCTTCGTGCGTTGCCACCAACCTGGAGGTGTGAGTATCCTTTATGAATATGGATACACGGCCTCCTTTTGTGGGGTGGTCCGGGTTTTGGGGCCGAACGCATGATATGAGGTAAAACCTAATAGTGCCGGGTGCTCTCAGGAGCCTTGAACCAGGTTTCAGTTACAGCACAGACATCGATGTTCTCCATACTGAGAAGGGCCTCGAGTGCATGCATTTTGAGATTTAGACTTCTGGCATTGAGCAGCATTACCCTCAGTTTCTTCCCATTTTTGTTTTCTAGGGTGGTAGGTTTAGAATTTGAGCCTTGCCTAAAAGGCACTATGGGGGTGGCAAGAGCCTTAGCCAATATCCGGAATCCCAGGGTGACAGGTGCAAGCCGTCCCTTGCGAAGCAGCGTGGCTTGTCAAGCATGTCATCCCAGGCAGACAGACACTGGATCCCCTTTGAATGACACCAGACATTAAGCCAATTGTTAAAGCTGATCATCTTGTCTCTATATTGTGGCATCATTCTTGGTGAAGGAAGGATACTGCTCAGGGTTAGGGTCATACCTGCCTGGGCTACATAATCAGAGAGCTCCTCTATGTCTCTTTTCATGTAGTCCAGGGAGGCACGTCTCAGGTCGTTCACACCAGCATGGACAATGACTGTGTCATATTTGTACTTGCCATGGAGTGACCCGAGTGCTTGTGTTATGTGGCGGATTCTAGCGCCCGATAGGCAGCTTACTGTGACCCTCTCCTTGTTCAGCCTGGTGAGTGGGACGTCAGTGTGTCTGACTATGGAGTCACCTATGACAAGTATGTTTGGTGTTGTATTTGGCCTTAAGGGCTGTGACTGCTTTGCACACTGCTTTTGTGGTTTATGTGTTGCTTGTGCAACAGACAATAAGTATTTGAGAAAAAGAAAAGAAAGAACGGATTACTTAGTTAATGATTAATGACTTAGTTAATTGATGCAGTATTTTTAGCTTTTGATAGCACTTTCAGGACTTAGTCTTGTGTGATAGCTGGAGGTGTATTGGTTTCAGATATATCCTGTGGGATAGATGGAAGGGAGAGAAGGGGGTAAAGTTTGAGTTGAATTTGTTGACCAATAGGTTAGCGAGATCATCAGCCTCAGTGCAGGTAACATCATTCACAATCAGCTCAGTAGATTACTGTGTTATACTTCTGAGATTCTGAAGATAACTAAAAAGGGCATTGTGATTGCCTTTGGCTTGGGTGGCTATTTTAGTCTCAGTGCAGGCTTTGCTGGATTTTATTATGATCCCGAGTTGCTTGTTTATCTTGGGTCTGTATTACAACGTTGAACTAAAACAAGTTTGAACGTTGTAATATTGAACCCTAAAGTCCGAAAGTTGAAAATAGCGAAGCTACGACACATCGACTTTATTCCCAGAGGAAAAAAAATGGTGGGCCATTTTCAGGGCTTTGCTATTTCCTCCACTGTGGTGTGATCTCGAAGTTGGTATATTTAGATAAGGGGGATGTGGGGGGCGAAGCTTAAGTTTTTAATTTTTGTCATGGAACAGCGGCTGAGAAAAAAATCGCTGTTCTGTGTTTTTGATTTTGCTGAGATTCGGACTTTAGGGTTCGATATCACAATGATGAAACTTTTGTTAGTTTGATGTTGTGATATAGACCAGTTTATCTCAATTGTAAGGGCTATATCATTCTGGAAATTACTCTTCTTAATTGTGGTCAACATTTTGTTCTATTTATTCTGAGCCTTCAGACATTTCAGCTACTGCTCTTTGAAATGGGAGCAAGTCTTGTTTTTAAACAGTAGCAAGTGATACTTATTTGTCAAATTTTCCCCTGGCATGATGAATTGCCAATATATCAAGAATTTACCCACTGCCTATGATGGTGACACCTCAGAGATTTTTTAAACTCTTTTTTTTCCGCTTATGTCATTCTGACAGCTTTTCCACTGGCCACATCCTTCACTGGGTCTCTAGCACTCCAGTCACCCCTGGGCTACTGCCCCAATTTAAGTCAGGCCAGTGAGAATCTTAAGGACATCCTGGAGGGAGGGTCACGCTATCCTACTTCAAGCTGAGGGGTTTAATTATAACCTACTCTGTTTCAGCTACCCCCTTTGTGGCTTCTGTAACGATAGAAATTGGGCATAGAGTGGGGAAGTGCAATGTTTTGCCCCACCTTGGAAGCAGCTCAGCCTTGTTCCCACCCTAAGCACCTTTAGACCACTCCTCCACTAGCAATGTCCATAGCCTCCAGGGATCATCACTGGAGATGCACACAGAACTGCTCACCTTCCCAGGTATGGAAACTCCAATCACTCCCTGATGCTCCATCAGTTGCCTGAGCTGCTAATAACACCCAGGCCATATGTGTCATAGTCAGGGCTTTATCACTCTATACCACTGGAGCAGATGATAGCTCAGAATTGATAGCTATAAATAGCAGGATATGGGGATACAGGTGGCTTGCCCCCCACAAAACATTTTCTTGTGATATGTTTTATTGGGTTCATAGGTGTGTACAAGGCTAATGGCCCTGGAGCCTTTACAAGCCTAACCCATAGAAGTGCCCGGGCATCATGCCGCCCAACGTTTTGCTGCCAAATGCTGTTTGGATTCAGGAGCTTTCATTCGTTTTGACTGTACATGTGTGAGGTGATCACAAATGAGTCAAATATTTTTTCAAGGAGCCCCTTGAAATACTTCTGTAGCTGTTGATTCTTCTATGAATGATTTATTCATGATTGTCAAAATATTGTTTAATTATAACTGATTGAAAATATTTTTCCCCTGCAACCCATCTGCAATGACAGAAGTAAGAGTTTTTACAAGAAAGTAGGCTGCACTGCACTCTCCCTCCCCTAGTCTTATATATACTAACCCAATAGTCACATAACAGTTGGAAGAGGGGAAATGTCTCTGTAAAGTGCACAGATGTTTCATATTGGCAGTGATTGATCCCACGTTACCCAACAGTCTAGCCTTCTGATCCATGACAAAATGTAATTATTACATTTGTGTTTGAGCAGAAAGAATTGTAATAATTGGCACTAGATGACCTCTAGTTAATTCTCCAAAATAGGCATAATCAGAAGGTTTCCTCCCACATCCCAAAGACATGCAGTAGGTGGATTGGAACTGTAAATTGGCCCTAGGTGTGAGTGCGTGTTTGTGCGCCTTCTGTGGAAGGTTGGGCGCCGGGCTGGCAACTCGACACTGTAAAACTCCACTGCCAATCATGAGTGGACAGGTGATCCGCTGTGGCGACCCCTAACTGGGAAAAGCCGAAAGAAGAAGAAGAAGAAACCTTATCTATTCAGTTGGGTGTTGAAGTTACAAAGCTTTGAGCTAGCACCATTCAGTTTAATTTGTCAGAACCCTTGATCATCATCTAGTATTGAGATGAATCTGGCATTAAGCATATTTGCAACATTGTTTAACAATTTGAACTAGACTGTGTTCCTTTTGATTAAATGATTTAAATCTTGTGGGTCTATACATATTCTAAACTTGTCTTGATTCACTAGGGTTACCATGCTACTTACACATCAGTTGGTTCAACTTGTTTAACAATTACATCTGTAGTTTTTGTAACAAGGTTTGTAAATATTCAAATGTAGACTACCAGCAAGATGAATCAAAATCACCATATCATCATATCCCAGAATGTTTTATATAGAAATCAGATTTACTGCAAAATTGCAGTTAAATGAACTGTGTTTCACCCCTACTGAGTGTTTCTCTTTTACCTGAAGTTGGGCAACTATGTAATTAGTATATACAGTGTATACTAATAAGGAAATTCAGGGAAGCAGGCAATTCAAATTGAGAGTAGAAAAAGGTTGCCCTTTGCAAAAAAAAAAAAATGTTTGTAGTGATTTTAACCATAGTTTTGTGGGCACATATTTCTGCAAGCTTGACTCATTCAGTAATCTTTGTAGGTAGTCTAAACTCATCTTCTTGTAGTAGATACACTTTCATTTGCTTCAACTGTTTAGGTCTGCTTTTTAGAGGAATAGGAACTCTTCATGGTACATAGATAATGGGCATCATTTCAGGTGAAATCTTATTATGGCGTTATTCTAGGAAGCAGCCTTAATTAGGTAAATAAATAATAATAACTAAAATATTTGCAGCATTTTGAATTGTCTGCTTCATAGCTTAGTGAAGTACTCACACCTGTTTTTTTTTTTATTATTATTATTATATTGCTATTTACATCCGTGGTGGTGCACCGGTAGCATTGTTGCCTCACAGCAAGAGGTTCTCCCGTTCGATTCTCGGCTGGAGTGTGGGGAGTGCCTTCTGTGTGGAGTCTGCATGTCCTCCCCGCAGTTGGGTGGACGTTTGAAAGCATGCGTAAATGGGCGTGACTTCATTGAAGGTTGAACGTTGAGTTGGCACTTCGGCATTCGTGAAAATCGACTGCCATTCATTAGCGGACCGGAGTTCTGCTGTGGCGACCCCTAACCGGGAAGAG